>NC_134586.1:112736113-112986113 GCF_037038515.1 Microtus pennsylvanicus | reverse complement strand
CGGGGGGGGGGTGATGATGTGCAGTCAGTGCTGGTATTGAAATCTCACTGACTCCTTCCGCACTCCTTGTCAATTCCCGACTTTGTCAAATCAACTATCGTGAATCTTTGATGTGGGTTGGCCCTTTAGGAACTCAGAGAAACAAGACAGACAGACCTGTTTCATCCCAGAAACCTCCCAGTTCCTGAGCCCTAGCCCTGGAAGTCTCAAAGCCATCACATCCAGAAATCTCTCTAGTCCCTGCTAGTGGTGAACTCACTTCGTCTTCCCCAGGACCACTAATTATTTCTCCATGTTTTCCTGTGAGATCTGAGGCCAGCTTTCTTCTTCCTCCCTCTGGCCTCTCCACGAACGATCTCCATTCTCTAGACAACATGTCTAGAACCGAGTCTTATAGGCACCGAGAGAGTGTGTCTTGAGGGCAGTTGGCGTTTCTAGGACACGAGTGACATCACAAAATTCCGAGAGCTCTCTGGGATACCGTGGAATTTCCAGAGAAGGGACTGCTGATGTCGTGAGGCACGGCCTTTACCTCCTTGCTGATATTTCTCCCCGAACTGACCGACCGACCGACCGACCGACCGACCGACCGACCAACCGGAACCTGAGGTTTCCTTTCCAGGAGTCTCTCCTCCGACACAGAGGGAGCCATTCAGGATTTCCTCCTTCCAAAACCAGAAATTTCTCTCTGCTTCATTAATATCTTCTCACTACTTCCTGAACCCATGGGGAGTTAGTTAGTTGAACACTCACTTTTTTCATGAATGACCCTTCCTCCCTCTCCTGAACATCTCATATTACTGATTCATACTCAGTAAAACAGTAATATGAGAAATTAGGCCAGGAGGACATGGAAGATGAGGGTTGAGTCTTCTGAAGTGAACAAGCACTTAGGGAAGGCTAAACTTAAGGGAATTTGACTCTGAGTGGCAAGACATGAATAGCTGCTGCCAAGGCACAGATACAGGCACCAACTGGGCCCTCGGCATCCTCCTGCATCATCAGAGCTGTGTGGGAAACTCAGCCCAAAGGAGGGGCCGTGTTCAAAGGGAGAGGGCATTTTCGAGGACAGCACTGTTTTCTTTTTCTTCTTTCTTTCTTTCTTTCTTTCTTTCTTTCTTTCTTTCTTTCTTTCTTTCTTTCTTTTTTTTTTTCGAGACAGGGTTGTTCTGTAGTTTTTTTTTTTTTTTGGAGCCTGTCCTGGAACTAGCTCTTGTAGACCAGGCTGGTCTAGAACTCACATGCTTTCTTTTTTTTTCTATTGGATATTTTTGACTTCTTTATCAAAGATCAGGTGTTCGAAGATGTGTGGATCGATATCCGGGTCTTCTATTCGGTTCCATTGGTCCTCCTGTCTGTTCTTATGCCAGGACCAGGCTGTTTTCAGAACTGTAGCTTACAGAGTGTTCTTGCAGGTGGGGCACAGAAGAGGTTAATTACGGTACCTTAGTTCTTCTGCTTTTCTAGCAGACCGGAGCCCAGCTGACAGGAATCCAGTAGAGATGGTGTCAAGGTTCACACTGACACTAACAGCTGTAACTTGAGCAGGATTTGTGATCCACATGAAATTTGCAATGAATTGCAGCAAATCTGTGACACTCTAACTTGCTCAGGCTCAGTATCTGAACATACAGATGTTTGCAATGATCACTGGCTTCAGGATTTTTTTTTTTGTTGTTGTTGTTGTTGTTTTGTTTTTCCACGAGACAGGGTTTCCCTGTAGCTGAAGTTTAACGGCCTGGTGTTTTTGTGACTTACTGCTTCAAAGAACTTCTCCATTTCTTTATCCCTAAGGGAAAAGAAATATAATCACTAAATACATTTAAGTGTCTTTCAACCATTTTAGATCCCTCTGTTGAGAGTTCTCTGTTTAGGTCTGTACTCCATTTTTTAAAATTGGATTATTTGTTCTTTGGATGACCAATTTCTCGACTTCTTTGTGTATTTTGGAGATTAGTGAAGATCTTTTCCCATTCTGTAAGGCCGTCGTTTTGTCTTGTTGGCCATGTTCTTTGCTTTACAGAAGCTTTTCAGTTTCAGGAGGTCTCACTTATTAATTGTTTCTCTCAGTGTCTGTTTTTTTTTCTTTTTTTTTCTTTTTTCTTTCTTTTTTTTTCTTTTTTTTCTTTTTTTCTTTTTTTTCTTTTTTTCTTCGTCTTCTTTTCTTTTTTTTCTTTTTTTCTCTCTTTAGTTTTTTTCTTTGTTCTTTTTTTTTGTTTTGTTTTTCTTTTTTTTTCTTTTTTCTTTTTTTTCTTTTTCTCTCAGTGTCTGTGCTACTGGGGTTCTATTTAGCAAGCGTTCTCCTGTGCCAATGTGTTCAAGTGCATTTGATATTTTTATTTTTATATTCTTTTATTGTGGATGAAGTCAATTATTTGAACTCTCAAATATTTTTATTGTTATTATCTCTCTATTTGTTTGCTTATTTGTGGTTGTTCACCAACTTGACTATCTAGAGGAAGTAAAAGTCGTAACAAGGTTTCCGTAGGTGAACCTGCGGAAGGATCATTAACGTGAGAGAGCAGCGGCGGCGGCTCTGCCCGCCCGCTCGCCTGCCTCGCCCGAGTTCTCGCCGGGAGGCGCGCTCCCCGGGTCGCACGTGTGTTGTGCGCACGGAAGTGTGTGTGCGCACGGGCGCGCGTGGCGGTCGTGAGAGAGAGGTCGAGAGAGGGGGAAGGGGGACGGGCGCCGGCTCGCCCGCCCTCCTCGCCCCGTCCGAGGACCCGTGTCTGGCTCTGCCGCTGGCGGCTCACGGCGGACGGTGGCTCTCTTCCCGCTCTCGCTCTCCTCCGTCCACTCCCGCTGCTTGCCTCACCGCACCGCAGCGGCCCGCGGGTGTGTCCCCTCTTTCCCGGGCGCGCGCCTTTCCCTCTCCATCCCTCTTCCCGGGGGAGGATGGGCGAGGGTCTGGCGGCGCCCCGGGCCCCCTCTCGCCGCCGACCTCCGATCGCGCGCCGTGGCGCCGCGGCGCGCCTGTTGGGGAGGCGGCGGAGGTTGGGCGCACTTTTTTTTCCCCCCTCCCCACCTCCTTCTCCAAAGGACCGGGGTAGACCAGTAGTCCCTCCCACCGGGCGGGAGGCCATTTTTTTCCCCCGGGGATGCGGCGGGTCGACCAGATGTCCCGCTGGACTCTTTTTTTTTTTTTTTTTTTTTTTTAATGTATAATATATATTATATCTTCCTAGACCTGACGGGTCGACCAGTTGTCTCTGTGCACTTCCTTTTTTTTGACGGACTGGAAGCGGGTCGACCAGTTGTCCGATTAAATATTTGGCCTTAAAATGCTAAGTACCGGGGTCGACCAGTTGGCCTTGTGAACTTGGGTCGACCAGTTGTCTTTTTCCATGTCTTGATTGACTGATGTCATTCTTCAATGTGTTGGTGGTTAGTTTATCTCTTTTGTTCTCTATGCCAACACGCCCCACTCACCAAACACTTTTTTTTTAATTTATTTATTTACTTATTTTTATTTTACTTTTTTATTATTTATTTATTTATACATACATACATACATCCTGTCTATCTGTCCAGATGGGGCAGGGGTAGAAGGGGCTAGCTATGAGAGGAAGGTGCTCGGTGGGCATCCAGTTGTAAATAAGGCTGGGAATAAATAGCTGAATATTAATTCATTTGAGTAATATTAAAACTGTTCAAGTAGAAAACAATTGCTTTCTTTTTCTGTTTGCCCAGAGATCTGACTGACTGCAACTTGGAAAGAAGACGGCCCTGCTGGACAGAGACCTCCCTCCTGCTTTGGGTGGGTCGACCAGTTTACATGTTTATTTCCACGTTTTGTCTTTTATGGATTGAATGGATGTGTCTCTCTCTCTTTTTTTTTTTTTTTTTTTGGTTTTTCGAGACAGGGTTTCTCTGTGGCTTTGGAGCCTGTCTTGGAACTAGCACTGTAGACCAGGCTGGTCTCGAACTCACAGAGATCCGCCTACCTCTGCCTCCCGAGTACTGGGATTAAAGGCGTGCGCCACCATCGCCCGGCTCTCATTTTTTTTTCACGATTGCTTGCTTGCTTGCTTGCTTACTTACTTACTTACTTACTATCTGTTCAGCCCATCTCATTTACTTACTTCTTTAAAAAAAATGACCCACCTAGTTATTTACTTACTTACTTACTTACTTGTTCATTCATTCCTTCACTTCCTTATCTTCTTTCATATATCTGTTTATTTATCTGCTGATTTAGCGTGACTCATTTACTTATTGAATGTTTCAATTATTATTATAGTTTTATTCATTTATTCATTCTTTATGTCTATTTTTATGTATGTATTTACTTACTTTCTTAATTTTTTTTTTACTTTTTAAAATTTACTTAATTTTTTTCTTTCTTTGGGAATGTAGATTCTTTCTTCCTTTCTTCCTTTCTTTCCTTCTTTCTGTCTCCTGACTGTCACTGGCTAAGAAAATGGTGGCCTCCATGTCACTGGTCAGCATAGCAGCTCCTAAAATGGAATTTGATGAAGGGATACATAGATAGATAGATAGATAGATAGATAGATAGATAGATAGATAGATAGATAGATAGATAGATGGGATGCGCACACGCTCACACACACACACACACACACACACACACACACACACACATATGCACGCACGTGCATGACATGTACAGATGGGGGGCGATTCCAATGTTTTCATAGGAAGTTGCTCGCTGGTAATAATAAATGTGCTGGTAAATAAGGCTGGAAATAGCTGAATATTAAATCATTAAAACTCTTCAAATAAATAAAGAGCAATTCCATTTCTCTCTCTCTCTCTTTCTCACCATATACCAGCACATCTGAACTGACTGCAACATACAAAAGAAGAAGAAACACGGAAAGAAGACATCCCTGCTGGACAGGATCTGAGATGAGAATAAATTCATCGAATGGCTGCCAACAGCATTTCATTGAGAAGAGATTCCACATTTTATGCTGTACAGTTACTTAGTTAGATAGATAGATAAAGAGAGGCCTGTGAACTGGGGTGGGCTGTGGCTTCTCAGGTCACCTCAGGTCAGGGAGGGGCTGAGGAGTGTCCCATTGGCCTTGACAATAGGCAGGAGTCAGAGGTTAATGTCAGGGCAGGGCCTGAGAGTTCCTCAAAGGGAATGAATGGAGACCCTTGCTTACCTAAGAAATGCCTGACCTTGGAAAAGGACTTGTGGAAAGCGGGCCCTTGAAACTGTGGTTTCACGTCTTACTAGAAAGCTCCCTCTTGGAAGGGAAAGTCATCGTGATATCTTACTCTTTTCCCAAGGATACCCTACCTACCCTTCTGATCATTCTTACTGAATTAAGTCTTCCACTGCAAATAAATAAATAAATAAATAATAAATGAAGTGGGTGAGTGAGTGAGTGAGTGAGTAAGTAAGTAAGTAAGTAAGTAAACAAGCAAATACGTGGATGGACAAATAAATACAAAGTTTGCTGTTGTTGACTGACTTTTGATTTCATAATGAATCTCTCTCTCTCTCTCTCTCTCACACACACACACACACACACACACGCACACTAAATATACAATAAAGGGAAGCATAACACCTTTACTCAGGGGGCAGAGTGAACTCTGAAAGTTTTCCAGGCGGGGGGGGGGAGAGACAGAATATAAGAACAAAATGAGAAACAAGGAAAAATAGTATTGGCTGGCTGGCCGGCTTTCAGTTCCCTGACAGAAATGAGCACATTGTGGAGGAAACACAAAGTTGTTACACTATGTGGGTGTGATGAGGAGAGATTGTGAGTGAGTGTCCTGTCAGAACAAAGTTAGTCCCATAGTTGATGAAATTCATTATCCCAAAACTTCAGCAGAATATATCCCAAGTTTGCAAATGTGTGATCAGCTTGTGACAGGTTGGGCTGGAGATGCTGAGAACTGGGGAGCCCTCAATGCAAGAGCAGACACTCATTCCCATGAAGAGGGAGAGAGGGAGGGAGGGAGGGAGGGAGGGATCATTCATTCCTATACTCAAGTTTAAAGAAAGATGAGTGGCTATCTATGGAGAGACCACTCACAGATATGAAAAATCATTTCCTAAAAATCAAATTTCTCAGTCAGTATGCAACTGCTATGGTGCTTCTCCTAGATAGAGCAAAACACACAAACAAACTGATTCCTTGATCTAGAGCCACAGTGCACATGCTGTGGAAAAGGGGACATGGCCAACTTGAATCACAATATTCATCAGAGCATGAAAAGAGCGTAAAAAGGACACAGAGGAGAGATAATTGTGGTCCTTCCTTCCTCCCTCCCTCCCTCCCTCCCTCCCTCCCTCCCTCCCTCCCTCCTTCCCTCAGGAAGTGACTGACAGATGAGACTTTGTCCAAGCAGGTTCTGTCTGAAATACCAGACTTGAGTTTCCCCCTCTGTGGGTATTAGCTAATCAGTCCTCCCTTCTTTCTGTAGGAAGGTGGTGCATGTCTCTCAGAACTTACCTGGTTTCCTCTGCACCAGGTGAACCAGGGAAAAGCTTTCTAAGCCTTATTCAGACCCATAGAGGCTGCGCTGTGTGTGACTTCAGAGACCTCAGGGAGTATAGGGGTGGGTGGGTGCTTGATGCTTCAGACTCATGTCATTGAAGGACATAACATAGTCTGGATTCACAGAGATTCACAACACAGAGCCATTGTCACTTACTAACAGCTCAGGACACCCAGAGCTAACAAGAAATTGCAGTCTCAGCCGGGCTTTAATCACAGCACACACACAGATCTCTGTGAATTCAAAGATGGCCTGATTTACAGAGTGAGTTTTAGGACAGCCCAAGATACAAAAAGAAACCCTTTCTTGAAAAACAAAGCAAAACAGCAAAAGAAAGAAAGACAAGGAAAAAGAAAAAAATGGCAGTCTCTTTCCACTCTCTCCTCCATTGGCTCTTAAAGAGCTCTCAAGCTGAACTGGAGACCATGGTGTCACTCAAAACTGGGAAGCCAGAAACCTTAGGGGGGTCACAGGAGTCGGACTGACTGCAGCACTTGATGCCTCAACCCTGCTAATGGCTGTGATATAAGGCATGGTAAAATACGGGCTTTGGCAGAGCACTACTCCCCTTTCTCTATTATTATTGCTACACAACGAAAAGGACCGGGGGGGGGGTGATGATGTGCAGTCAGTGCTGGTATTGAAATCTCACTGACTCCTTCCGCACTCCTTGTCAATTCCCGACTTTGTCAAATCAACTATCGTGAATCTTTGATGTGGGTTGGCCCTTTAGGAACTCAGAGAAACAAGACAGACAGACCTGTTTCATCCCAGAAACCTCCCAGTTCCTGAGCCCTAGCCCTGGAAGTCTCAAAGCCATCACATCCAGAAATCTCTCTAGTCCCTGCTAGTGGTGAACTCACTTCGTCTTCCCCAGGACCACTAATTATTTCTCCATGTTTTCCTGTGAGATCTGAGGCCAGCTTTCTTCTTCCTCCCTCTGGCCTCTCCACGAACGATCTCCATTCTCTAGACAACATGTCTAGAACCGAGTCTTATAGGCACCGAGAGAGTGTGTCTTGAGGGCAGTTGGCGTTTCTAGGACACGAGTGACATCACAAAATTCCGAGAGCTCTCTGGGATACCGTGGAATTTCCAGAGAAGGGACTGCTGATGTCGTGAGGCACGGCCTTTACCTCCTTGCTGATATTTCTCCCCGAACTGACCGACCGACCGACCGACCGACCGACCGACCAACCGGAACCTGAGGTTTCCTTTCCAGGAGTCTCTCCTCCGACACAGAGGGAGCCATTCAGGATTTCCTCCTTCCAAAACCAGAAATTTCTCTCTGCTTCATTAATATCTTCTCACTACTTCCTGAACCCATGGGGAGTTAGTTAGTTGAACACTCACTTTTTTCATGAATGACCCTTCCTCCCTCTCCTGAACATCTCATATTACTAATTCATACTCAGTAAAACAGTAATATGAGAAATTAGGCCAGGAGGACATGGAAGATGAGGGTTGAGTCTTCTGAAGTGAACAAGCACTTAGGGAAGGCTAAACTTAAGGGAATTTGACTCTGAGTGGCAAGACATGAATAGCTGCTGCCAAGGCACAGATACAGGCACCAACTGGGCCCTCGGCATCCTCCTGCATCATCAGAGCTGTGTGGGAAACTCAGCCCAAAGGAGGGGCCGTGTTCAAAGGGAGAGGGCATTTTCGAGGACAGCACTGTTTTCTTTTTCTTCTTTCTTTCTTTCTTTCTTTCTTTATTTCTTTCTTTTTTTTTTTCGAGACAGGGTTGTTCTGTAGTTTTTTTTTTTTTTTTGGAGCCTGTCCTGGAACTAGCTCTTGTAGACCAGGCTGGTCTTGAACTCACATGCTTTCTTTTTTTTTCTATTGGATATTTTTGACTTCTTTATCAAAGATCAGGTGTTCGAAGATGTGTGGATCGATATCCGGGTCTTCTATTCGGTTCCATTGGTCCTCCTGTCTGTTCTTATGCCAGGACCAGGCTGTTTTCAGAACTGTAGCTTACAGAGTGTTCTTGCAGGTGGGGCACAGAAGAGGTTAATTACGGTACCTTAGTTCTTCTGCTTTTCTAGCAGACCGGAGCCCAGCTGACAGGAATCCAGTAGAGATGGTGTCAAGGTTCACACTGACACTAACAGCTGTAACTTGAGCAGGATTTGTGATCCACATGAAATTTGCAATGAATTGCAGCAAATCTGTGACACTCTAACTTGCTCAGGCTCAGTATCTGAACATACAGATGTTTGCAATGATCACTGGCTTCAGGATTTTTTTTTTTTTGTTGTTGTTGTTGTTTTGTTTTTCCACGAGACAGGGTTTCCCTGTAGCTGAAGTTTAACGGCCTGGTGTTTTTGTGACTTACTGCTTCAAAGAACTTCTCCATTTCTTTATCCCTAAGGGAAAAGAAATATAATCACTAAATACATTTAAGTGTCTTTCAACCATTTTAGATCCCTCTGTTGAGAGTTCTCTGTTTAGGTCTGTACTCCATTTTTTAAAATTGGATTATTTGTTCTTTGGATGACCAATTTCTCGACTTCTTTGTGTATTTTGGAGATTAGTGAAGATCTTTTCCCATTCTGTAAGGCCGTCGTTTTGTCTTGTTGGCCATGTTCTTTGCTTTACAGAAGCTTTTCAGTTTCAGGAGGTCTCACTTATTAATTGTTTCTCTCAGTGTCTGTTTTTTTTTCTTTTTTTTTTCTTTTTTCTTTCTTTTTTTTCTTTTTTTTCTTTTTTTCTTTTTTTTCTTCTTCTTCTTTTCTTTTTTTTCTTTTTTTTCTCTCTTTAGTTTTTTTCTTTGTTCTTTTTTTTGTTTTGTTTTTCTTTTTTTTTTCTTTTATCTTTTTTTTCTTTTTCTCTCAGTGTCTGTGCTACTGGGGTTCTATTTAGCAAGCGTTCTCCTGTGCCAATGTGTTCAAGTGCATTTGATATTTTTATTTTTATATTCTTTTATTGTGGATGAAGTCAATTATTTGAACTCTCAAATATTTTTATTGTTATTATCTCTCTATTTGTTTGCTTATTTGTGGTTGTTCACCAACTTGACTATCTAGAGGAAGTAAAAGTCGTAACAAGGTTTCCGTAGGTGAACCTGCGGAAGGATCATTAACGTGAGAGAGCAGCGGCGGCGGCTCTGCCCGCCCGCTCACCTGCCTCGCCCGAGTTCTCGCCGGGAGGCGCGCTCCCCGGGTCGCACGTGTGTTGTGCGCACGGAAGTGTGTGTGCGCACGGGCGCGCGTGGCGGTCGTGAGAGAGAGGTCGAGAGAGGGGGAAGGGGGACGGGCGCCGGCTCGCCCGCCCTCCTCGCCCCGTCCGAGGACCCGTGTCTGGCTCTGCCGCTGGCGGCTCACGGCGGACGGTGGCTCTCTTCCCGCTCTCGCTCTCCTCCGTCCACTCCCGCTGCTTGCCTCACCGCACCGCAGCGGCCCGCGGGTGTGTCCCCTCTTTCCCGGGCGCGCGCCTTTCCCTCTCCATCCCTCTTCCCGGGGGAGGATGGGCGAGGGTCTGGCGGCGCCCCGGGCCCCCTCTCGCCGCCGACCTCCGATCGCGCGCCGTGGCGCCGCGGCGCGCCTGTTGGGGAGGCGGCGGAGGTTGGGCGCACTTTTTTTTCCCCCCTCCCCACCTCCTTCTCCAAAGGACCGGGGTAGACCAGTAGTCCCTCCCACCGGGCGGGAGGCCATTTTTTTCCCCCGGGGATGCGGCGGGTCGACCAGATGTCCCGCTGGACTCTTTTTTTTTTTTTTTAATGTATAATATATATTATATCTTCCTAGACCTGACGGGTCGACCAGTTGTCTCTGTGCACTTCCTTTTTTTTGACGGACTGGAAGCGGGTCGACCAGTTGTCCGATTAAATATTTGGCCTTAAAATGCTAAGTACCGGGGTCGACCAGTTGGCCTTGTGAACTTGGGTCGACCAGTTGTCTTTTTCCATGTCTTGATTGACTGATGTCATTCTTCAATGTGTTGGTGGTTAGTTTATCTCTTTTGTTCTCTATGCCAACACGCCCCACTCACCAAACACTTTTTTTTTAATTTATTTATTTACTTATTTTTATTTTACTTTTTTATTATTTATTTATTTATACATACATACATACATCCTGTCTATCTGTCCAGATGGGGCAGGGGTAGAAGGGGCTAGCTATGAGAGGAAGGTGCTCGGTGGGCATCCAGTTGTAAATAAGGCTGGGAATAAATAGCTGAATATTAATTCATTTGAGTAATATTAAAACTGTTCAAGTAGAAAACAATTGCTTTCTTTTTCTGTTTGCCCAGAGATCTGACTGACTGCAACTTGGAAAGAAGACGGCCCTGCTGGACAGAGACCTCCCTCCTGCTTTGGGTGGGTCGACCAGTTTACATGTTTATTTCCACGTTTTGTCTTTTATGGATTGAATGGATGTGTCTCTCTCTTTTTTTTTTTTTTTTTTTTTTTTTGGTTTTTCGAGACAGGGTTTCTCTGTGGCTTTGGAGCCTGTCCTGGAACTAGCACTGTAGACCAGGCTGGTCTCGAACTCACAGAGATCCGCCTACCTCTGCCTCCCGAGTACTGGGATTAAAGGCGTGCGCCACCATCGCCCGGCTCTCATTTTTTTTTTTCACGACTGCTTGCTTGCTTGCTTGCTTACTTACTTACTTACTTACTATCTGTTCAGCCCATCTCATTTACTTACTTCTTTAAAAAATGACCCACCTAGTTATTTACTTACTTACTTACTTACTTACTTGTTCATTCATTCCTTCACTTCCTTATCTTCTTTCATATATCTGTTTATTTATCTGCTGATTTAGCGTGACTCATTTACTTATTGAATGTTTCAATTATTATTTAGTTTTATTCATTTATTCATTCTTTATGTCTATTTTTATGTATGTATTTACTTACTTTCTTAATTTTTTTTTTACTTTTTAAAATTTACTTAATTTTTTTCTTTCTTTGGGAATGTAGATTCTTTCTTCCTTTCTTCCTTTCTTTCCTTCTTTCTGTCTCCTGACTGTCACTGGCTAAGAAAATGGTGGCCTCCATGTCACTGGTCAGCATAGCAGCTCCTAAAATGGAATTTGATGAAGGGATACATAGATAGATAGATAGATAGATAGATAGATAGATAGATAGATAGATAGATAGATAGATAGATGGGATGCGCACACGCTCACACACACACACACACACACACACACATATGCACGCACGTGCATGACATGTACAGATGGGGGGCGATTCCAATGTTTTCAGAGGAAGGTGCTCGCTGGTAATAATAAATGTGCTGGTAAATAAGGCTGGAAATAGCTGAATATTAAATCATTAAAACTCTTCAAATAAATAAAAAGCAATTCCATTTCTCTCTCTCTCTCTTTCTCACCATATACCAGCACATCTGAACTGACTGCAACATACAAAAGAAGAAGAAACACGGAAAGAAGACATCCCTGCTGGACAGGATCTGAGATGAGAATAAATTCATCGAATGGCTGCCAACAGCATTTCATTGAGAAGAGATTCCACATTTTATGCTGTACAGTTACTTAGTTAGATAGATAGATAAAGAGAGGCCTGTGAACTGGGGTGGGCTGTGGCTTCTCAGGTCACCTCAGGTCAGGGAGGGGCTGAGGAGTGTCCCATTGGCCTTGACAATAGGCAGGAGTCAGAGGTTAATGTCAGGGCAGGGCCTGAGAGTTCCTCAAAGGGAATGAATGGAGACCCTTGCTTACCTAAGAAATGCCTGACCTTGGAAAAGGACTTGTGGAAAGCGGGCCCTTGAAACTGTGGTTTCACGTCTTACTAGAAAGCTCCCTCTTGGAAGGGAAAGTCATCGTGATATCTTACTCTTTTCCCAAGGATACCCTACCTACCCTTCTGATCATTCTTACTGAATTAAGTCTTCCACTGCAAATAAATAAATAAATAAATAATAAATGAAGTGGGTGAGTGAGTGAGTGAGTGAGTAAGTAAGTAAGTAAGTAAGTAAACAAGCAAATACGTGGATGGACAAATAAATACAAAGTTTGCTGTTGTTGACTGACTTTTGATTTCATAATGAATCTCTCTCTCTCTCTCTCTCTCACACACACACACACACACACACACTAAATATACAATAAAAGGAAGCATAACACCTTTACTCAGGGGGCAGAGTGAACTCTGAAAGTTTTCCAGGCGGGGGGGGGGGAGAGACAGAATATAAGAACAAAATGAGAAACAAGGAAAAATAGTGTTGGCTGGCTGGCCGGCTTTCAGTTCCCTGACAGAAATGAGCACATTGTGGAGGAAACACAAAGTTGTTACACTATGTGGGTGTGATGAGGAGAGATTGTGAGTGAGTGTCCTGTCAGAACAAAGTTAGTCCCATAGTTGATGAAATTCATTATCCCAAAACTTCAGCAGAATATATCCCAAGTTTGCAAATGTGTGATCAGCTTGTGACAGGTTGGGCTGGAGATGCTGAGAACTGGGGAGCCCTCAATGCAAGAGCAGACACTCATTCCCATGAAGAGGGAGAGAGGGAGGGAGGGAGGGAGGGAGGGAGTGAGGGATCATTCATTCCTATACTCAAGTTTAAAGAAAGATGAGTGGCTATCTATGGAGAGACCACTCACAGATATGAAAAATCATTTCCTAAAAATCAAATTTCTCAGTCAGTATGCAACTGCTATGGTGCTTCTCCTAGATAGAGCAAAACACACAAACAAACTGATTCCTTGATCTAGAGCCACAGTGCACATGCTGTGGAAAAGGGGACATGGCCAACTTGAATCACAATATTCATCAGAGCATGAAAAGAGCATAAAAAGGACACAGAGGAGAGATAATTGTGGTCCTTCCTTCCTCCCTCCCTCCCTCCCTCCCTCCCTCCCTCCCTCCCTCCCTCCTTCCCTCAGGAAGTGACTGACAGATGAGACTTTGTCCAAGCAGGTTCTGTCTGAAATACCAGACTTGAGTTTCCCCCTCTGTGGGTATTAGCTAATCAGTCCTCCCTTCTTTCTGTAGGAAGGTGGTGCATGTCTCTCAGAACTTACCTGGTTTCCTCTGCACCAGGTGAACCAGGGAAAAGCTTTCTAAGCCTTATTCAGACCCATAGAGGCTGCGCTGTGTGTGACTTCAGAGACCTCAGGGAGTATAGGGGTGGGTGGGTGCTTGATGCTTCAGACTCATGTCATTGAAGGACATAACATAGTCTGGATTCACAGAGATTCACAACACAGAGCCATTGTCACTTACTAACAGCTCAGGACACCCAGAGCTAACAAGAAATTGCAGTCTCAGCCGGGCTTTAATCACAGCACACACACAGATCTCTGTGAATTCAAAGATGGCCTGATTTACAGAGTGAGTTTTAGGACAGCCCAAGATACACAAAGAAACCCTTTCTTGAAAAACAAAGCAAAACAGCAAAAGAAAGAAAGACAAGGAAAAAGAAAAAAATGGCAGTCTCTTTCCACTCTCTCCTCCATTGGCTCTTAAAGAGCTCTCAAGCTGAACTGGAGACCATGGTGTCACTCAAAACTGGGAAGCCAGAAACCTTAGGGGGGTCACAGGAGTCGGACTGACTGCAGCACTTGATGCCTCAACCCTGCTAATGGCTGTGATATAAGGCATGGTAAAATACGGGCTTTGGCAGAGCACTACTCCCCTTTCTCTATTATTATTGCTACACAACGAAAAGGACCGGGGGGGGGGGGGTGATGATGTGCAGTCAGTGCTGGTATTGAAATCTCACTGACTCCTTCCGCACTCCTTGTCAATTCCCGACTTTGTCAAATCAACTATCGTGAATCTTTGATGTGGGTTGGCCCTTTAGGAACTCAGAGAAACAAGACAGACAGACCTGTTTCATCCCAGAAACCTCCCAGTTCCTGAGCCCTAGCCCTGGAAGTCTCAAAGCCATCACATCCAGAAATCTCTCTAGTCCCTGCTAGTGGTGAACTCACTTCGTCTTCCCCAGGACCACTAATTATTTCTCCATGTTTTCCTGTGAGATCTGAGGCCAGCTTTCTTCTTCCTCCCTCTGGCCTCTCCACGAACGATCTCCATTCTCTAGACAACATGTCTAGAACCGAGTCTTATAGGCACCGAGAGAGTGTGTCTTGAGGGCAGTTGGCGTTTCTAGGACACGAGTGACATCACAAAATTCCGAGAGCTCTCTGGGATACCGTGGAATTTCCAGAGAAGGGACTGCTGATGTCGTGAGGCACGGCCTTTACCTCCTTGCTGATATTTCTCCCCGAACTGACCGACCGACCGACCGACCGACCGACCAACCGGAACCTGAGGTTTCCTTTCCAGGAGTCTCTCCTCCGACACAGAGGGAGCCATTCAGGATTTCCTCCTTCCAAAACCAGAAATTTCTCTCTGCTTCATTAATATCTTCTCACTACTTCCTGAACCCATGGGGAGTTAGTTAGTTGAACACTCACTTTTTTCATGAATGACCCTTCCTCCCTCTCCTGAACATCTCATATTACTGATTCATACTCAGTAAAACAGTAATATGAGAAATTAGGCCAGGAGGACATGGAAGATGAGGGTTGAGTCTTCTGAAGTGAACAAGCACTTAGGGAAGGCTAAACTTAAGGGAATTTGACTCTGAGTGGCAAGACATGAATAGCTGCTGCCAAGGCACAGATACAGGCACCAACTGGGCCCTCGGCATCCTCCTGCATCATCAGAGCTGTGTGGGAAACTCAGCCCAAAGGAGGGGCCGTGTTCAAAGGGAGAGGGCATTTTCGAGGACAGCACTGTTTTCTTTTTCTTCTTTCTTTCTTTCTTTCTTTCTTTCTTTCTTTCTTTCTTTCTTTTTTTTTTTCGAGACAGGGTTGTTCTGTAGTTTTTTTTTTTTTTGGAGCCTGTCCTGGAACTAGCTCTTGTAGACCAGGCTGGTCTTGAACTCACATGCTTTCTTTTTTTTTCTATTGGATATTTTTGACTTCTTTATCAAAGATCAGGTGTTTGAAGATGTGTGGATCGATATCCGGGTCTTCTATTCGGTTCCATTGGTCCTCCTGTCTGTTCTTATGCCAGGACCAGGCTGTTTTCAGAACTGTAGCTTACAGAGTGTTCTTGCAGGTGGGGCACAGAAGAGGTTAATTACGGTACCTTAGTTCTTCTGCTTTTCTAGCAGACCGGAGCCCAGCTGACAGGAATCCAGTAGAGATGGTGTCAAGGTTCACACTGACACTAACAGCTGTAACTTGAGCAGGATTTGTGATCCACATGAAATTTGCAATGAATTGCAGCAAATCTGTGACACTCTAACTTGCTCAGGCTCAGTATCTGAACATACAGATGTTTGCAATGATCACTGGCTTCAGGATTTTTTTTTTTTGTTGTTGTTGTTGTTTTGTTTTTCCACGAGACAGGGTTTCCCTGTAGCTGAAGTTTAACGGCCTGGTGTTTTTGTGACTTACTGCTTCAAAGAACTTCTCCATTTCTTTATCCCTAAGGGAAAAGAAATATAATCACTAAATACATTTAAGTGTCTTTCAACCATTTTAGATCCCTCTGTTGAGAGTTCTCTGTTTAGGTCTGTACTCCATTTTTTAAAATTGGATTATTTGTTCTTTGGATGACCAATTTCTCGACTTCTTTGTGTATTTTGGAGATTAGTGAAGATCTTTTCCCATTCTGTAAGGCCGTCGTTTTGTCTTGTTGGCCATGTTCTTTGCTTTACAGAAGCTTTTCAGTTTCAGGAGGTCTCACTTATTAATTGTTTCTCTCAGTGTCTGTTTTTTTTTCTTTTTTTTTTCTTTTTTCTTTCTTTTTTTTTCTTTTTTTTCTTTTTTTCTTTTTTTTCTTCTTCTTCTTTTCTTTTTTTTTCTTTTTTTTCTCTCTTTAGTTTTTTTCTTTGTTCTTTTTTTTTGTTTTGTTTTTCTTTTTTTTTTCTTTTTTCTTTTTTTTCTTTTTCTCTCAGTGTCTGTGCTACTGGGGTTCTATTTAGCAAGCGTTCTCCTGTGCCAATGTGTTCAAGTGCATTTGATATTTTTATTTTTATATTCTTTTATTGTGGATGAAGTCAATTATTTGAACTCTCAAATATTTTTATTGTTATTATCTCTCTATTTGTTTGCTTATTTGTGGTTGTTCACCAACTTGACTATCTAGAGGAAGTAAAAGTCGTAACAAGGTTTCCGTAGGTGAACCTGCGGAAGGATCATTAACGTGAGAGAGCAGCGGCGGCGGCTCTGCCCGCCCGCTCGCCTGCCTCGCCCGAGTTCTCGCCGGGAGGCGCGCTCCCCGGGTCGCACGTGTGTTGTGCGCACGGAAGTGTGCGTGCGCACGGGCGCGCGTGGCGGTCGTGAGAGAGAGGTCGAGAGAGGGGGAAGGGGGACGGGCGCCGGCTCGCCCGCCCTCCTCGCCCCGTCCGAGGACCCGTGTCTGGCTCTGCCGCTGGCGGCTCACGGCGGACGGCGGCTCTCTTCCCGCTCTCGCTCTCCTCCGTCCACTCCCGCTGCTTGCCTCACCGCACCGCAGCGGCCCGCGGGTGTGTCCCCTCTTTCCCGGGCGCGCGCCTTTCCCTCTCCATCCCTCTTCCCGGGGGAGGATGGGCGAGGGTCTGGCGGCGCCCCGGGCCCCCTCTCGCCGCCGACCTCCGCTCGCGCGCCGTGGCGCTGCGGCGCGCCTGTCGGGGAGGCGGCGGAGGTTGGGCGCACTTTTTTTTCCCCCCTCTCCACCTCCTTCTCCAAAGGACCGGGGTAGACCAGTAGTCCCTCCCACCGGGCGGGAGGCCATTTTTTTCCCCCAGGGATGCGGCGGGTCGACCAGATGTCCCGCTGGACTCTTTTTTTTTTTTTTTTTTTAATGTATAATATATATTATATCTTCCTAGACCTGACGGGTCGACCAGTTGTCTCTGTGCACTTCCTTTTTTTTGACGGACTGGAAGCGGGTCGACCAGTTGTCCGATTAAATATTTGGCCTTAAAATGCTAAGTACCGGGGTCGACCAGTTGGCCTTGTGAACTTGGGTCGACCAGTTGTCTTTTTCCATGTCTTGATTGACTGATGTCATTCTTCAATGTGTTGGTGGTTAGTTTATCTCTTTTGTTCTCTATGCCAACACGCCCCACTCACCAAACACTTTTTTTTTAATTTATTTATTTACTTATTTTTATTTTACTTTTTTATTATTTATTTATTTATACATACATACATACATCCTGTCTATCTGTCCAGATGGGGCAGGGGTAGAAGGGGCTAGCTGTGAGAGGAAGGTGCTCGGTGGGCATCCAGTTGTAAATAAGGCTGGGAATAAATAGCTGAATATTAATTCATTTGAGTAATATTAAAACTGTTCAAGTAGAAAACAATTGCTTTCTTTTTCTGTTTGCCCAGAGATCTGACTGACTGCAACTTGGAAAGAAGACGGCCCTGCTGGACAGAGACCTCCCTCCTGCTTTGGGTGGGTCGACCAGTTTACATGTTTATTTCCACGTTTTGTCTTTTATGGATTGAATGGATGTGTCTCTCTCTTTTTTTTTTTTTTTTTTTTTTTGGTTTTTCGAGACAGGGTTTCTCTGTGGCTTTGGAGCCTGTCCTGGAACTAGCACTGTAGACCAGGCTGGTCTCGAACTCACAGAGATCCGCCTACCTCTGCCTCCCGAGTACTGGGATTAAAGGCGTGCGCCACCATCTCCCGGCTCTCATTTTTTTTTTCACGATTGCTTGCTTGCTTGCTTGCTTACTTACTTACTTACTTACTATCTGTTCAGCCCATCTCATTTACTTACTTCTTTAAAAAATGACCCACCTAGTTATTTACTTACTTACTTACTTACTTACTTGTTCATTCATTCCTTCACTTCCTTATCTTCTTTCATATATCTGTTTATTTATCTGCTGATTTAGCGTGACTCATTTACTTATTGAATGTTTCAATTATTATTTAGTTTTATTCATTTATTCATTCTTTATGTCTATTTTTATGTATGTATTTACTTACTTTCTTAATTTTTTTTTTACTTTTTAAAATTTACTTAATTTTTTTCTTTCTTTGGGAATGTAGATTCTTTCTTCCTTTCTTCCTTTCTTTCCTTCTTTCTGTCTCCTGACTGTCACTGGCTAAGAAAATGGTGGCCTCCATGTCACTGGTCAGCATAGCAGCTCCTAAAATGGAATTTGATGAAGGGATACATAGATAGATAGATAGATAGATAGATAGATAGATAGATAGATAGATAGATAGATAGATAGATGGGATGCGCACACGCTCACACACACACACACACACACACACACACACACACACATATGCACGCACGTGCATGACATGTACAGATGGGGGGCGATTCCAATGTTTTCATAGGAAGGTGCTCGCTGGTAATAATAAATGTGCTGGTAAATAAGGCTGGAAATAGCTGAATATTAAATCATTAAAACTCTTCAAATAAATAAAAAGCAATTCCATTTCTCTCTCTCTCTCTTTCTCACCATATACCAGCACATCTGAACTGACTGCAACATACAAAAGAAGAAGAAACACGGAAAGAAGACATCCCTGCTGGACAGGATCTGAGATGAGAATAAATTCATCGAATGGCTGCCAACAGCATTTCATTGAGAAGAGATTCCACATTTTATGCTGTACAGTTACTTAGTTAGATAGATAGATAAAGAGAGGCCTGTGAACTGGGGTGGGCTGTGGCTTCTCAGGTCACCTCAGGTCAGGGAGGGGCTGAGGAGTGTCCCATTGGCCTTGACAATAGGCAGGAGTCAGAGGTTAATGTCAGGGCAGGGCCTGAGAGTTCCTCAAAGGGAATGAATGGAGACCCTTGCTTACCTAAGAAATGCCTGACCTTGGAAAAGGACTTGTGGAAAGCGGGCCCTTGAAACTGTGGTTTCACGTCTTACTAGAAAGCTCCCTCTTGGAAGGGAAAGTCATCGTGATATCTTACTCTTTTCCCAAGGATACCCTACCTACCCTTCTGATCATTCTTACTGAATTAAGTCTTCCACTGCAAATAAATAAATAAATAAATAATAAATGAAGTGGGTGAGTGAGTGAGTGAGTGAGTAAGTAAGTAAGTAAGTAAGTAAACAAGCAAATACGTGGATGGACAAATAAATACAAAGTTTGCTGTTGTTGACTGACTTTTGATTTCATAATGAATCTCTCTCTCTCTCTCTCTCTCTCTCTCTCTCTCTCTCACACACACACACACACACACACTAAATATACAATAAAAGGAAGCATAACACCTTTACTCAGGGGGCAGAGTGAACTCTGAAAGTTTTCCAGGCGGGGGGGGGGGGAGAGACAGAATATAAGAACAAAATGAGAAACAAGGAAAAATAGTGTTGGCTGGCTGGCCGGCTTTCAGTTCCCTGACAGAAATGAGCACATTGTGGAGGAAACACAAAGTTGTTACACTATGTGGGTGTGATGAGGAGAGATTGTGAGTGAGTGTCCTGTCAGAACAAAGTTAGTCCCATAGTTGATGAAATTCATTATCCCAAAACTTCAGCAGAATATATCCCAAGTTTGCAAATGTGTGATCAGCTTGTGACAGGTTGGGCTGGAGATGCTGAGAACTGGGGAGCCCTCAATGCAAGAGCAGACACTCATTCCCATGAAGAGGGAGAGAGGGAGGGAGGGAGGGAGGGAGGGAGGGATCATTCATTCCTATACTCAAGTTTAAAGAAAGATGAGTGGCTATCTATGGAGAGACCACTCACAGATATGAAAAATCATTTCCTAAAAATCAAATTTCTCAGTCAGTATGCAACTGCTATGGTGCTTCTCCTAGATAGAGCAAAACACACAAACAAACTGATTCCTTGATCTAGAGCCACAGTGCACATGCTGTGGAAAAGGGGACATGGCCAACTTGAATCACAATATTCATCAGAGCATGAAAAGAGCGTAAAAAGGACACAGAGGAGAGATAATTGTGGTCCTTCCTTCCTCCCTCCCTCCCTCCCTCCCTCCTTCCCTCAGGAAGTGACTGACAGATGAGACTTTGTCCAAGCAGGTTCTGTCTGAAATACCAGACTTGAGTTTCCCCCTCTGTGGGTATTAGCTAATCAGTCCTCCCTTCTTTCTGTAGGAAGGTGGTGCATGTCTCTCAGAACTTACCTGGTTTCCTCTGCACCAGGTGAACCAGGGAAAAGCTTTCTAAGCCTTATTCAGACCCATAGAGGCTGCGCTGTGTGTGACTTCAGAGACCTCAGGGAGTATAGGGGTGGGTGGGTGCTTGATGCTTCAGACTCATGTCATTGAAGGACATAACATAGTCTGGATTCACAGAGATTCACAACACAGAGCCATTGTCACTTACTAACAGCTCAGGACACCCAGAGCTAACAAGAAATTGCAGTCTCAGCCGGGCTTTAATCACAGCACACACACAGATCTCTGTGAATTCAAAGATGGCCTGATTTACAGAGTGAGTTTTAGGACAGCCCAAGATACAAAAAGAAACCCTTTCTTGAAAAACAAAGCAAAACAGCAAAAGAAAGAAAGACAAGGAAAAAGAAAAAAATGGCAGTCTCTTTCCACTCTCTCCTCCATTGGCTCTTAAAGAGCTCTCAAGCTGAACTGGAGACCATGGTGTCACTCAAAACTGGGAAGCCAGAAACCTTAGGGGGGTCACAGGAGTCGGACTGACTGCAGCACTTGATGCCTCAACCCTGCTAATGGCTGTGATATAAGGCATGGTAAAATACGGGCTTTGGCAGAGCACTACTCCCCTTTCTCTATTATTATTGCTACACAACGAAAAGGACCGGGGGGGGGGGGTGATGATGTGCAGTCAGTGCTGGTATTGAAATCTCACTGACTCCTTCCGCACTCCTTGTCAATTCCCGACTTTGTCAAATCAACTATCGTGAATCTTTGATGTGGGTTGGCCCTTTAGGAACTCAGAGAAACAAGACAGACAGACCTGTTTCATCCCAGAAACCTCCCAGTTCCTGAGCCCTAGCCCTGGAAGTCTCAAAGCCATCACATCCAGAAATCTCTCTAGTCCCTGCTAGTGGTGAACTCACTTCGTCTTCCCCAGGACCACTAATTATTTCTCCATGTTTTCCTGTGAGATCTGAGGCCAGCTTTCTTCTTCCTCCCTCTGGCCTCTCCACGAACGATCTCCATTCTCTAGACAACATGTCTAGAACCGAGTCTTATAGGCACCGAGAGAGTGTGTCTTGAGGGCAGTTGGCGTTTCTAGGACACGAGTGACATCACAAAATTCCGAGAGCTCTCTGGGATACCGTGGAATTTCCAGAGAAGAGACTGCTGATGTCGTGAGGCACGGCCTTTACCTCCTTGCTGATATTTCTCCCCGAACTGACCGACCGACCGACCGACCGACCGACCAACCGGAACCTGAGGTTTCCTTTCCAGGAGTCTCTCCTCCGACACAGAGGGAGCCATTCAGGATTTCCTCCTTCCAAAACCAGAAATTTCTCTCTGCTTCATTAATATCTTCTCACTACTTCCTGAACCCATGGGGAGTTAGTTAGTTGAACACTCACTTTTTTCATGAATGACCCTTCCTCCCTCTCCTGAACATCTCATATTACTGATTCATACTCAGTAAAACAGTAATATGAGAAATTAGGCCAGGAGGACATGGAAGATGAGGGTTGAGTCTTCTGAAGTGAACAAGCACTTAGGGAAGGCTAAACTTAAGGGAATTTGACTCTGAGTGGCAAGACATGAATAGCTGCTGCCAAGGCACAGATACAGGCACCAACTGGGCCCTCGGCATCCTCCTGCATCATCAGAGCTGTGTGGGAAACTCAGCCCAAAGGAGGGGCCGTGTTCAAAGGGAGAGGGCATTTTCGAGGACAGCACTGTTTTCTTTTTCTTCTTTCTTTCTTTCTTTTTTTTTTTCGAGACAGGGTTGTTCTGTAGTTTTTTTTTTTTTTAGAGCCTGTCCTGGAACTAGCTCTTGTAGACCAGGCTGGTCTTGAACTCACATGCTTTCTTTTTTTTTCTATTGGATATTTTTGACTTCTTTATCAAAGATCAGGTGTTCGAAGATGTGTGGATCGATATCCGGGTCTTCTATTCGGTTCCATTGGTCCTCCTGTCTGTTCTTATGCCAGGACCAGGCTGTTTTCAGAACTGTAGCTTACAGAGTGTTCTTGCAGGTGGGGCAGAGAAGAGGTTAATTACGGTACCTTAGTTCTTCTGCTTTTCTAGCAGACCGGAGCCCAGCTGACAGGAATCCAGTAGAGATGGTGTCAAGGTTCACACTGACACTAACAGCTGTAACTTGAGCAGGATTTGTGATCCACATGAAATTTGCAATGAATTGCAGCAAATCTGTGACACTCTAACTTGCTCAGGCTCAGTATCTGAACATACAGATGTTTGCAATGACCACTGGCTTCAGGATTTTTTTTTTTTGTTGTTGTTGTTGTTTTGTTTTTCCACGAGACAGGGTTTCCCTGTAGCAGAAGTTTAACGGCCTGGTGTTTTTGTGACTTACTGCTTCAAAGAACTTCTCCATTTCTTTATCCCTAAGGGAAAAGAAATATAATCACTAAATACATTTAAGTGTCTTTCAACCATTTTAGATCCCTCTGTTGAGAGTTCTCTGTTTAGGTCTGTACTCCATTTTTTAAAATTGGATTATTTGTTCTTTGGATGACCAATTTCTCGACTTCTTTGTGTATTTTGGAGATTAGTGAAGATCTTTTCCCATTCTGTAAGGCCGTCGTTTTGTCTTGTTGGCCATGTTCTTTGCTTTACAGAAGCTTTTCAGTTTCAGGAGGTCTCACTTATTAATTGTTTCTCTCAGTGTCTGTTTTTTTTTCTTTTTTTTTCTTTTTTCTTTCTTTTTTTTTCTTTTTTTTCTTTTTTTCTTTTTTTCTTTTTTTTCTTCTTCTTCTTTTCTTTTTTTTTCTTTTTTTTCTCTCTTTAGTTTTTTTCTTTGTTCTTTTTTTGTTTTGTTTTTCTTTTTTTTTTCTTTTTTCTTTTTTTTCTTTTTCTCTCAGTGTCTGTGCTACTGGGGTTCTATTTAGCAAGCGTTCTCCTGTGCCAATGTGTTCAAGTGCATTTGATATTTTTATTTTTATATTCTTTTATTGTGGATGAAGTCAATTATTTGAACTCTCAAATATTTTTATTGTTATTATCTCTCTATTTGTTTGCTTATTTGTGGTTGTTCACCAACTTGACTATCTAGAGGAAGTAAAAGTCGTAACAAGGTTTCCGTAGGTGAACCTGCGGAAGGATCATTAACGTGAGAGAGCAGCGGCGGCGGCTCTGCCCGCCCGCTCGCCTGCCTCACCCGAGTTCTCGCCGGGAGGCGCGCTCCCCGGGTCGCACGTGTGTTGTGCGCACGGAAGTGTGCGTGCGCACGGGCGCGCGCGTGGCGGTCGTGAGAGAGAGGTCGAGAGAGGGGGAAGGGGGACGGGCGCCGGCTCGCCCGCCCTCCTCGCCCCGTCCGAGGACCCGTGTCTGGCTCTGCCGCTGGCGGCTCACGGCGGACGGCGGCTCTCTTCCCGCTCTCGCTCTCCTCCGTCCACTCCCGCTGCTTGCCTCACCGCACAGCAGCGGCCCGCGGGTGTGTCCCCTCTTTCCCGGGCGCGCGCCTTTCCCTCTCCATCCCTCTTCCCGGGGGAGGATGGGCGAGGGTCTGGCGGCGCCCCGGGCCCCCTCTCGCCGCCGACCTCCGCTCGCGCGCCGTGGCGCCGCGGCGCGCCTGTCGGGGAGGCGGTGGAGTTTGGGCGCACTTTTTTTTCCCCCCTCTCCACCTCCTTCTCCAAAGGACCGGGGTAGACCAGTAGTCCCTCCCACCGGGCGGGAGGCCATTTTTTTCCCCCGGGGATGCGGCGGGTCGACCAGATGTCCCGCTGGACTCTTTTTTTTTTTTTTTTTTAATGTATAATATATATTATATCTTCCTAGACCTGACGGGTCGACCAGTTGTCTCTGTGCACTTCCTTTTTTTTTGACGGACTGGAAGCGGGTCGACCAGTTGTCCGATTAAATATTTGGCCTTAAAATGCTAAGTACCGGGGTCGACCAGTTGGCCTTGTGAACTTGGGTCGACCAGTTGTCTTTTTCCATGTCTTGATTGACTGATGTCATTCTTCAATGTGTTGGTGGTTAGTTTATCTCTTTTGTTCTCTATGCCAACACGCCCCACTCACCAAACACTTTTTTTTTAATTTATTTATTTACTTATTTTTATTTTACTTTTTTATTATTTATTTATTTATACATACATACATACATCCTGTCTATCTGTCCAGATGGGGCAGGGGTAGAAGGGGCTAGCTATGAGAGGAAGGTGCTCGGTGGGCATCCAGTTGTAAATAAGGCTGGGAATAAATAGCTGAATATTAATTCATTTGAGTAATATTAAAACTGTTCAAGTAGAAAACAATTGCTTTCTTTTTCTGTTTGCCCAGAGATCTGACTGACTGCAACTTGGAAAGAAGACGGCCCTGCTGGACAGAGACCTCCCTCCTGCTTTGGGTGGGTCGACCAGTTTACATGTTTATTTCCACGTTTTGTCTTTTATGGATTGAATGGATGTGTCTCTCTCTCTTTTTTTTTTTTTTTTTGGTTTTTCGAGACAGGGTTTCTCTGTGGCTTTGGAGCCTGTCCTGGAACTAGCACTGTAGACCAGGCTGGTCTCGAACTCACAGAGATCCGCCTACCTCTGCCTCCCGAGTACTGGGATTAAAGGCGTGCGCCACCATCGCCCGGCTCTCATTTTTTTTTTCACGATTGCTTGCTTGCTTGCTTGCTTACTTACTTACTTACTTACTATCTGTTCAGCCCATCTCATTTACTTACTTCTTTAAAAAAAATGACCCACCTAGTTATTTACTTACTTACTTACTTACTTACTTGTTCATTCATTCCTTCACTTCCTTATCTTCTTTCATATATCTGTTTATTTATCTGCTGATTTAGCATGACTCATTTACTTATTGAATGTTTCAATTATTATTTAGTTTTATTCATTTATTCATTCTTTATGTCTATTTTTATGTATGTATTTACTTACTTTCTTAATTTTTTTTTTACTTTTTAAAATTTACTTAATTTTTTTCTTTCTTTGGGAATGTAGATTCTTTCTTCCTTTCTTCCTTTCTTTCCTTCTTTCTGTCTCCTGACTGTCACTGGCTAAGAAAATGGTGGCCTCCATGTCACTGGTCAGCATAGCAGCTCCTAAAATGGAATTTGATGAAGGGATACATAGATAGATAGATAGATAGATAGATAGATAGATAGATAGATAGATAGATAGATGGGATGCGCACACGCTCACACACACACACACACACACACACATATGCACGCACGTGCATGACATGTACAGATGGGGGGCGATTCCAATGTTTTCAGAGGAAGGTGCTCGCTGGTAATAATAAATGTGCTGGTAAATAAGGCTGGAAATAGCTGAATATTAAATCATTAAAACTCTTCAAATAAATAAAAAGCAATTCCATTTCTCTCTCTCTCTCTTTCTCACCATATACCAGCACATCTGAACTGACTGCAACATACAAAAGAAGAAGAAACACGGAAAGAAGACATCCCTGCTGGACAGGATCTGAGATGAGAATAAATTCATCGAATGGCTGCCAACAGCATTTCATTGAGAAGAGATTCCACATTTTATGCTGTACAGTTACTTAGTTAGATAGATAGATAAAGAGAGGCCTGTGAACTGGGGTGGGCTGTGGCTTCTCAGGTCACCTCAGGTCAGGGAGGGGCTGAGGAGTGTCCCATTGGCCTTGACAATAGGCAGGAGTCAGAGGTTAATGTCAGGGCAGGGCCTGAGAGTTCCTCAAAGGGAATGAATGGAGACCCTTGCTAACCTAAGAAATGCCTGACCTTGGAAAAGGACTTGTGGAAAGCGGGCCCTTGAAACTGTGGTTTCACGTCTTACTAGAAAGCTCCCTCTTGGAAGGGAAAGTCATCGTGATATCTTACTCTTTTCCCAAGGATACCCTACCTACCCTTCTGATCATTCTTACTGAATTAAGTCTTCCACTGCAAATAAATAAATAAATAAATAAATAATAAATGAAGTGGGTGAGTGAGTGAGTGAGTGAGTAAGTAAGTAAGTAAGTAAGTAAGTAAACAAGCAAATACGTGGATGGACAAATAAATACAAAGTTTGCTGTTGTTGACTGACTTTTGATTTCATAATGAATCTCTCTCTCTCTCTCTCTCTCTCACACACACACACACACACACACGCACACTAAATATACAATAAAAGGAAGCATAACACCTTTACTCAGGGGGCAGAGTGAACTCTGAAAGTTTTCCAGGCGGGGGGGGGAGAGAAAGAATATAAGAACAAAATGAGAAACAAGGAAAAATAGTGTTGGCTGGCTGGCCGGCTTTCAGTTCCCTGACAGAAATGAGCACATTGTGGAGGAAACACAAAGTTGTTACACTATGTGGGTGTGATGAGGAGAGATTGTGAGTGAGTGTCCTGTCAGAACAAAGTTAGTCCCATAGTTGATGAAATTCATTATCCCAAAACTTCAGCAGAATATATCCCAAGTTTGCAAATGTGTGATCAGCTTGTGACAGGTTGGGCTGGAGATGCTGAGAACTGGGGAGCCCTCAATGCAAGAGCAGACACTCATTCCCATGAAGAGGGAGAGAGGGAGGGAGGGAGGGAGGGAGGGATCATTCATTCCTATACTCAAGTTTAAAGAAAGATGAGTGGCTATCTATGGAGAGACCACTCACAGATATGAAAAATCATTTCCTAAAAATCAAATTTCTCAGTCAGTATGCAACTGCTATGGTGCTTCTCCTAGATAGAGCAAAACACACAAACAAACTGATTCCTTGATCTAGAGCCACAGTGCACATGCTGTGGAAAAGGGGACATGGCCAACTTGAATCACAATATTCATCAGAGCATGAAAAGAGCGTAAAAAGGACACAGAGGAGAGATAATTGTGGTCCTTCCTTCCTCCCTCCCTCCCTCCCTCCCTCCCTCCCTCCTTCCCTCAGGAAGTGACTGACAGATGAGACTTTGTCCAAGCAGGTTCTGTCTGAAATACCAGACTTGAGTTTCCCCCTCTGTGGGTATTAGCTAATCAGTCCTCCCTTCTTTCTGTAGGAAGGTGGTGCATGTCTCTCAGAACTTACCTGGTTTCCTCTGCACCAGGTGAACCAGGGAAAAGCTTTCTAAGCCTTATTCAGACCCATAGAGGCTGCGCTGTGTGTGACTTCAGAGACCTCAGGGAGTATAGGGGTGGGTGGGTGCTTGATGCTTCAGACTCATGTCATTGAAGGACATAACATAGTCTGGATTCACAGAGATTCACAACACAGAGCCATTGTCACTTACTAACAGCTCAGGACACCCAGAGCTAACAAGAAATTGCAGTCTCAGCCGGGCTTTAATCACAGCACACACACAGATCTCTGTGAATTCAAAGATGGCCTGATTTACAGAGTGAGTTTTAGGACAGCCCAAGATACACAAAGAAACCCTTTCTTGAAAAACAAAGCAAAACAGCAAAAGAAAGAAAGACAAGGAAAAAGAAAAAAATGGCAGTCTCTTTCCACTCTCTCCTCCATTGGCTCTTAAAGAGCTCTCAAGCTGAACTGGAGACCATGGTGTCACTCAAAACTGGGAAGCCAGAAACCTTAGGGGGGTCACAGGAGTCGGACTGACTGCAGCACTTGATGCCTCAACCCTGCTAATGGCTGTGATATAAGGCATGGTAAAATACGGGCTTTGGCAGAGCACTACTCCCCTTTCTCTATTATTATTGCTACACAACGAAAAGGACCGGGGGGGGGGGGGTGATGATGTGCAGTCAGTGCTGGTATTGAAATCTCACTGACTCCTTCCGCACTCCTTGTCAATTCCCGACTTTGTCAAATCAACTATCGTGAATCTTTGATGTGGGTTGGCCCTTTAGGAACTCAGAGAAACAAGACAGACAGACCTGTTTCATCCCAGAAACCTCCCAGTTCCTGAGCCCTAGCCCTGGAAGTCTCAAAGCCATCACATCCAGAAATCTCTCTAGTCCCTGCTAGTGGTGAACTCACTTCGTCTTCCCCAGGACCACTAATTATTTCTCCATGTTTTCCTGTGAGATCTGAGGCCAGCTTTCTTCTTCCTCCCTCTGGCCTCTCCACGAACGATCTCCATTCTCTAGACAACATGTCTAGAACCGAGTCTTATAGGCACCGAGAGAGTGTGTCTTGAGGGCAGTTGGCGTTTCTAGGACACGAGTGACATCACAAAATTCCGAGAGCTCTCTGGGATACCGTGGAATTTCCAGAGAAGGGACTGCTGATGTCGTGAGGCACGGCCTTTACCTCCTTGCTGATATTTCTCCCCGAACTGACCGACCGACCGACCGACCGACCGACCAACCGGAACCTGAGGTTTCCTTTCCAGGAGTCTCTCCTCCGACACAGAGGGAGCCATTCAGGATTTCCTCCTTCCAAAACCAGAAATTTCTCTCTGCTTCATTAATATCTTCTCACTACTTCCTGAACCCATGGGGAGTTAGTTAGTTGAACACTCACTTTTTTCATGAATGACCCTTCCTCCCTCTCCTGAACATCTCATATTACTGATTCATACTCAGTAAAACAGTAATATGAGAAATTAGGCCAGGAGGACATGGAAGATGAGGGTTGAGTCTTCTGAAGTGAACAAGCACTTAGGGAAGGCTAAACTTAAGGGAATTTGACTCTGAGTGGCAAGACATGAATAGCTGCTGCCAAGGCACAGATACAGGCACCAACTGGGCCCTCGGCATCCTCCTGCATCATCAGAGCTGTGTGGGAAACTCAGCCCAAAGGAGGGGCCGTGTTCAAAGGGAGAGGGCATTTTCGAGGACAGCACTGTTTTCTTTTTCTTCTTTCTTTCTTTCTTTCTTTCTTTCTTTCTTTCTTTTTTTTTTCGAGACAGGGTTGTTCTGTAGTTTTTTTTTTTTTGGAGCCTGTCCTGGAACTAGCTCTTGTAGACCAGGCTGGTCTTGAACTCACATGCTTTCTTTTTTTTTCTATTGGATATTTTTGACTTCTTTATCAAAGATCAGGTGTTCGAAGATGTGTGGATCGATATCCGGGTCTTCTATTCGGTTCCATTGGTCCTCCTGTCTGTTCTTATGCCAGGACCAGGCTGTTTTCAGAACTGTAGCTTACAGAGTGTTCTTGCAGGTGGGGCACAGAAGAGGTTAATTACGGTACCTTAGTTCTTCTGCTTTTCTAGCAGACCGGAGCCCAGCTGACAGGAATCCAGTAGAGATGGTGTCAAGG
This sequence comes from Microtus pennsylvanicus, assembly GCF_037038515.1. NCBI lineage: Eukaryota > Metazoa > Chordata > Mammalia > Rodentia > Cricetidae > Microtus > Microtus pennsylvanicus. Next base: position 112,956,442 of record NC_134586.1, on the reverse strand, counting down.
TTCACACTGACACTAACAGCTGTAACTTGAGCAGGATTTGTGATCCACATGAAATTTGCAATGAATTGCAGCAAATCTGTGACACTCTAACTTGCTCAGGCTCAGTATCTGAACATACAGATGTTTGCAATGATCACTGGCTTCAGGATTTTTTTTTTTTTGTTGTTGTTGTTGTTGTTTTGTTTTTCCACGAGACAGGGTTTCCCTGTAGCTGAAGTTTAACGGCCTGGTGTTTTTGTGACTTACTGCTTCAAAGAACTTCTCCATTTCTTTATCCCTAAGGGAAAAGAAATATAATCACTAAATACATTTAAGTGTCTTTCAACCATTTTAGATCCCTCTGTTGAGAGTTCTCTGTTTAGGTCTGTACTCCATTTTTTAAAATTGGATTATTTGTTCTTTGGATGACCAATTTCTCGACTTCTTTGTGTATTTTGGAGATTAGTGAAGATCTTTTCCCATTCTGTAAGGCCGTCGTTTTGTCTTGTTGGCCATGTTCTTTGCTTTACAGAAGCTTTTCAGTTTCAGGAGGTCTCACTTATTAATTGTTTCTCTCAGTGTCTGTTTTTTTTTCTTTTTTTTTTCTTTTTTCTTTCTTTTTTTTTCTTTTTTTTCTTTTTTTCTTTTTTTCTTTTTTTCTTTTTTTTCTTCTTCTTCTTTTCTTTTTTTTTCTTTTTTTTCTCTCAAGTTTTTTTCTTTGTTCTTTTTTTGTTTTGTTTTTCTTTTTTTTTCTTTTTTCTTTTTTTTCTTTTTCTCTCAGTGTCTGTGCTACTGGGGTTCTATTTAGCAAGCGTTCTCCTGTGCCAATGTGTTCAAGTGCATTTGATATTTTTATTTTTATATTCTTTTATTGTGGATGAAGTCAATTATTTGAACTCTCAAATATTTTTATTGTTATTATCTCTCTATTTGTTTGCTTATTTGTGGTTGTTCACCAACTTGACTATCTAGAGGAAGTAAAAGTCGTAACAAGGTTTCCGTAGGTGAACCTGCGGAAGGATCATTAACGTGAGAGAGCAGCGGCGGCGGCTCTGCCCGCCCGCTCCCCTGCCTCGCCCGAGTTCTCGCCGGGAGGCGCGCTCCCCGGGTCGCACATGTGTTGTGCGCACGGAAGTGTGCGAGCGCACGGGCGCGCGTGGCGGTCGTGAGAGAGAGGTCGAGAGAGGGGGAAGGGGGACGGGCGCCGGCTCGCCCGCCCTCCTCGCCCCGTCCGAGGACCCGTGTCTGGCTCTGCCGCTGGCGGCTCACGGCGGACGGCGGCTCTCTTCCCGCTCTAGCTCTCCTCCGTCCACTCCCGCTGCTTGCCTCACCGCACCACAGCGGCCCGCGGGTGTGTCCCCTCTTTCCCGGGCGCGCGCCTTTCCCTCTCCATCCCTCTTCCCGGGGGAGGATGGGCGAGGGTCTGGCGGCGCCCCGGGCCCCCTCTCGCCGCCGACCTCCGCTCGCGCGCCGTGGCGCCGCGGCGCGCCTGTCGGGGAGGCCGCGGAGGTTGGGCGCACTTTTTTTTCCCCCCTCTCCACCTCCTTCTCCAAAGGACCGGGGTAGACCAGTAGTCCCTCCCACCGGGCGGGAGGCCATTTTTTTCCCCCGGGGATGCGGCGGGTCGACCAGATGTCCCGCTGGACTCTTTTTTTTTTTTTTTTTTTTTTTTAATGTATAATATATATTATATCTTCCTAGACCTGACGGGTCGACCAGTTGTCTCTGTGCACTTCCTTTTTTTTGACGGACTGGAAGCGGGTCGACCAGTTGTCCGATTAAATATTTGGCCTTAAAATGCTAAGTACCGGGGTCGACCAGTTGGCCTTGTGAACTTGGGTCGACCAGTTGTCTTTTTCCATGTCTTGATTGAATGATGTCATTCTTCAATGTGTTGGTGGTTAGTTTATCTCTTTTGTTCTCTATGCCAACATGCCCCACTCACCAAACACTTTTTTTTAAATTTATTTATTTACTTATTTTTATTTTACTTTTTTATTATTTATTTATTTATACATACATACATACATCCTGTCTATCTGTCCAGATGGGGCAGGGGTAGAAGGGGCTAGCTATGAGAGGAAGGTGCTCGGTGGGCATCCAGTTGTAAATAAGGCTGGGAATAAATAGCTGAATATTAATTCATTTGAGTAATATTAAAACTGTTCAAGTAGAAAACAATTGCTTTCTTTTTCTGTTTGCCCAGAGATCTGACTGACTGCAACTTGGAAAGAAGACGGCCCTGCTGGACAGAGACCTCCCTCCTGCTTTGGGTGGGTCGACCAGTTTACATGTTTATTTCCACGTTTTGTCTTTTATGGATTGAATGGATGTGTCTCTCTCTTTTTTTTTTTTTTTTGGTTTTTCGAGACAGGGTTTCTCTGTGGCTTTGGAGCCTGTCCTGGAACTAGCACTGTAGACCAGGCTGGTCTCGAACTCACAGAGATCCGCCTACCTCTGCCTCCCGAGTACTGGGATTAAAGGCGTGCGCCACCATCGCCCGGCTCTCATTTTTTTTTCACGATTGCTTGCTTGCTTGCTTGCTTACTTACTTACTTACTTACTATCTGTTCAGCCCATCTCATTTACTTACTTCTTTAAAAAAAATGACCCACCTAGTTATTTACTTACTTACTTACTTACTTACTTGTTCATTCATTCCTTCACTTCCTTATCTTCTTTCATATATCTGTTTATTTATCTGCTGATATAGCGTGACTCATTTACTTATTGAATGTTTCAATTATTATTTAGTTTTATTCATTTATTCATTCTTTATGTCTATTTTTATGTATGTATTTACTTACTTTCTTAATTTTTTTTTTACTTTTTAAAATTTACTTAATTTTTTTCTTTCTTTGGGAATGTAGATTCTTTCTTCCTTTCTTCCTTTCTTTCCTTCTTTCTGTCTCCTGACTGTCACTGGCTAAGAAAATGGTGGCCTCCATGTCACTGGTCAGCATAGCAGCTCCTAAAATGGAATTTGATGAAGGGATACATAGATAGATAGATAGATAGATAGATAGATAGATAGATAGATAGATAGATAGATGGGATGCGCACACGCTCACACACACACACACACACACACACACATATGCACGCACGTGCATGACATGTACAGATGGGGGGCGATTCCAATGTTTTCAGAGGAAGGTGCTCGCTGGTAATAATAAATGTGCTGGTAAATAAGGCTGGAAATAGCTGAATATTAAATCATTAAAACTCTTCAAATAAATAAAAAGCAATTCCATTTCTCTCTCTCTCTCTTTCTCACCATATACCAGCACATCTGAACTGACTGCAACATACAAAAGAAGAAGAAACACGGAAAGAAGACATCCCTGCTGGACAGGATCTGAGATGAGAATAAATTCATCGAATGGCTGCCAACAGCATTTCATTGAGAAGAGATTCCACATTTTATGCTGTACAGTTACTTAGTTAGATAGATAGATAAAGAGAGGCCTGTGAACTGGGGTGGGCTGTGGCTTCTCAGGTCACCTCAGGTCAGGGAGGGGCTGAGGAGTGTCCCATTGGCCTTGACAATAGGCAGGAGTCAGAGGTTAATGTCAGGGCAGGGCCTGAGAGTTCCTCAAAGGGAATGAATGGAGACCCTTGCTTACCTAAGAAATGCCTGACCTTGGAAAAGGACTTGTGGAAAGCGGGCCCTTGAAACTGTGGTTTCACGTCTTACTAGAAAGCTCCCTCTTGGAAGGGAAAGTCATCGTGATATCTTACTCTTTTCCCAAGGATACCCTACCTACCCTTCTGATCATTCTTACTGAATTAAGTCTTCCACTGCAAATAAATAAATAAATAAATAATAAATGAAGTGGGTGAGTGAGTGAGTGAGTGAGTAAGTAAGTAAGTAAGTAAGTAAACAAGCAAATACGTGGATGGACAAATAAATACAAAGTTTGCTGTTGTTGACTGACTTTTGATTTCATAATGAATCTCTCTCTCTCTCTCTCTCTCTCTCACACACACACACACACACACACACACTAAATATACAATAAAAGGAAGCATAACACCTTTACTCAGGGGGCAGAGTGAACTCTGAAAGTTTTCCAGGCGGGGGGGGGGGAGAGACAGAATATAAGAACAAAATGAGAAACAAGGAAAAATAGTGTTGGCTGGCTGGCCGGCTTTCAGTTCCCTGACAGAAATGAGCACATTGTGGAGGAAACACAAAGTTGTTACACTATGTGGGTGTGATGAGGAGAGATTGTGAGTGAGTGTCCTGTCAGAACAAAGTTAGTCCCATAGTTGATGAAATTCATTATCCCAAAACTTCAGCAGAATATATCCCAAGTTTGCAAATGTGTGATCAGCTTGTGACAGGTTGGGCTGGAGATGCTGAGAACTGGGGAGCCCTCAATGCAAGAGCAGACACTCATTCCCATGAAGAGGGAGAGAGGGAGGGAGGGAGGGAGGGAGGGATCATTCATTCCTATACTCAAGTTTAAAGAAAGATGAGTGGCTATCTATGGAGAGACCACTCACAGATATGAAAAATCATTTCCTAAAAATCAAATTTCTCAGTCAGTATGCAACTGCTATGGTGCTTCTCCTAGATAGAGCAAAACACACAAACAAACTGATTCCTTGATCTAGAGCCACAGTGCACATGCTGTGGAAAAGGGGACATGGCCAACTTGAATCACAATATTCATCAGAGCATGAAAAGAGCGTAAAAAGGACACAGAGGAGAGATAATTGTGGTCCTTCCTTCCTCCCTCCCTCCCTCCCTCCCTCCCTCCCTCCCTCCCTCCCTCCTTCCCTCAGGAAGTGACTGACAGATGAGACTTTGTCCAAGCAGGTTCTGTCTGAAATACCAGACTTGAGTTTCCCCCTCTGTGGGTATTAGCTAATCAGTCCTCCCTTCTTTCTGTAGGAAGGTGGTGCATGTCTCTCAGAACTTACCTGGTTTCCTCTGCACCAGGTGAACCAGGGAAAAGCTTTCTAAGCCTTATTCAGACCCATAGAGGCTGCGCTGTGTGTGACTTCAGAGACCTCAGGGAGTATAGGGGTGGGTGGGTGCTTGATGCTTCAGACTCATGTCATTGAAGGACATAACATAGTCTGGATTCACAGAGATTCACAACACAGAGCCATTGTCACTTACTAACAGCTCAGGACACCCAGAGCTAACAAGAAATTGCAGTCTCAGCCGGGCTTTAATCACAGCACACACACAGATCTCTGTGAATTCAAAGATGGCCTGATTTACAGAGTGAGTTTTAGGACAGCCCAAGATACACAAAGAAACCCTTTCTTGAAAATCAAAGCAAAACAGCAAAAGAAAGAAAGACAAGGAAAAAGAAAAAAATGGCAGTCTCTTTCCACTCTCTCCTCCATTGGCTCTTAAAGAGCTCTCAAGCTGAACTGGAGACCATGGTGTCACTCAAAACTGGGAAGCCAGAAACCTTAGGGGGGTCACAGGAGTCGGACTGACTGCAGCACTTGATGCCTCAACCCTGCTAATGGCTGTGATATAAGGCATGGTAAAATACGGGCTTTGGCAGAGCACTACTCCCCTTTCTCTATTATTATTGCTACACAACGAAAAGGACCGGGGGGGGGGGGTGATGATGTGCAGTCAGTGCTGGTATTGAAATCTCACTGACTCCTTCCGCACTCCTTGTCAATTCCCGACTTTGTCAAATCAACTATCGTGAATCTTTGATGTGGGTTGGCCCTTTAGGAACTCAGAGAAACAAGACAGACAGACCTGTTTCATCCCAGAAACCTCCCAGTTCCTGAGCCCTAGCCCTGGAAGTCTCAAAGCCATCACATCCAGAAATCTCTCTAGTCCCTGCTAGTGGTGAACTCACTTCGTCTTCCCCAGGACCACTAATTATTTCTCCATGTTTTCCTGTGAGATCTGAGGCCAGCTTTCTTCTTCCTCCCTCTGGCCTCTCCACGAACGATCTCCATTCTCTAGACAACATGTCTAGAACCGAGTCTTATAGGCACCGAGAGAGTGTGTCTTGAGGGCAGTTGGCGTTTCTAGGACACGAGTGACATCACAAAATTCCGAGAGCTCTCTGGGATACCGTGGAATTTCCAGAGAAGGGACTGCTGATGTCGTGAGGCACGGCCTTTACCTCCTTGCTGATATTTCTCCCCGAACTGACCGACCGACCGACCGACCGACCGACCGACCAACCGGAACCTGAGGTTTCCTTTCCAGGAGTCTCTCCTCCGACACAGAGGGAGCCATTCAGGATTTCCTCCTTCCAAAACCAGAAATTTCTCTCTGCTTCATTAATATCTTCTCACTACTTCCTGAACCCATGGGGAGTTAGTTAGTTGAACACTCACTTTTTTCATGAATGACCCTTCCTCCCTCTCCTGAACATCTCATATTACTGATTCATACTCAGTAAAACAGTAATATGAGAAATTAGGCCAGGAGGACATGGAAGATGAGGGTTGAGTCTTCTGAAGTGAACAAGCACTTAGGGAAGGCTAAACTTAAGGGAATTTGACTCTGAGTGGCAAGACATGAATAGCTGCTGCCAAGGCACAGATACAGGCACCAACTGGGCCCTCGGCATCCTCCTGCATCATCAGAGCTGTGTGGGAAACTCAGCCCAAAGGAGGGGCCGTGTTCAAAGGGAGAGGGCATTTTCGAGGACAGCACTGTTTTCTTTTTCTTCTTTCTTTCTTTCTTTCTTTCTTTCTTTCTTTCTTTCTTTCTTTCTTTCTTTTTTTTTTTTCGAGACAGGGTTGTTCTGTAGTTTTTTTTTTTTTGGAGCCTGTCCTGGAACTAGCTCTTGTAGACCAGGCTGGTCTTGAACTCACATGCTTTCTTTTTTTTTCTATTGGATATTTTTGACTTCTTTATCAAAGATCAGGTGTTCGAAGATGTGTGGATCGATATCCGGGTCTTCTATTCGGTTCCATTGGTCCTCCTGTCTGTTCTTATGCCAGGACCAGGCTGTTTTCAGAACTGTAGCTTACAGAGTGTTCTTGCAGGTGGGGCACAGAAGAGGTTAATTACGGTACCTTAGTTCTTCTGCTTTTCTAGCAGACCGGAGCCCAGCTGACAGGAATCCAGTAGAGATGGTGTCAAGGTTCACACTGACACTAACAGCTGTAACTTGAGCAGGATTTGTGATCCACATGAAATTTGCAATGAATTGCAGCAAATCTGTGACACTCTAACTTGCTCAGGCTCAGTATCTGAACATACAGATGTTTGCAATGATCACTGGCTTCAGGATTTTTTTTTTTTGTTGTTGTTGTTGTTTTGTTTTTCCACGAGACAGGGTTTCCCTGTAGCTGAAGTTTAACGGCCTGGTGTTTTTGTGACTTACTGCTTCAAAGAACTTCTCCATTTCTTTATCCCTAAGGGAAAAGAAATATAATCACTAAATACATTTAAGTGTCTTTCAACCAATTTAGATCCCTCTGTTGAGAGTTCTCTGTTTAGGTCTGTACTCCATTTTTTAAAATTGGATTATTTGTTCTTTGGATGACCAATTTCTCGACTTCTTTGTGTATTTTGGAGATTAGTGAAGATCTTTTCCCATTCTGTAAGGCCGTCGTTTTGTCTTGTTGGCCATGTTCTTTGCTTTACAGAAGCTTTTCAGTTTCAGGAGGTCTCACTTATTAATTGTTTCTCTCAGTGTCTGTTTTTTTTTCTTTTTTTTTTCTTTTTTCTTTCTTTTTTTTTCTTTTTTTTCTTTTTTTCTTTTTTTCTTTTTTTTCTTCTTCTTCTTTTCTTTTTTTTTCTTTTTTTTCTCTCTATAGTTTTTTTCTTTGTTCTTTTTTTTTGTTTTGTTTTTCTTTTTTTTTTCTTTTTTCTTTTTTTTCTTTTTCTCTCAGTGTCTGTGCTACTGGGGTTCTATTTAGCAAGCGTTCTCCTGTGCCAATGTGTTCAAGTGCATTTGATATTTTTATTTTTATATTCTTTTATTGTGGATGAAGTCAATTATTTGAACTCTCAAATATTTTTATTGTTATTATCTCTCTATTTGTTTGCTTATTTGTGGTTGTTCACCAACTTGACTATCTAGAGGAAGTAAAAGTCGTAACAAGGTTTCCGTAGGTGAACCTGCGGAAGGATCATTAACGTGAGAGAGCAGCGGCGGCGGCTCTGCCCGCCCGCTCGCCTGCCTTGCCTGAGTTCTCGCCGGGAGGCGCGCTCCCCGGGTCGCACGTGTGTTGTGCGCACGGAAGTGTGCGAGCGCACGGGCGCGCGTGGCGGTCGTGAGAGAGAGGTCGAGAGAGGGGGAAGGGGGACGGGCGCCGGCTCGCCCGCCCTCCTCGCCCCGTCCGAGGACCCGTGTCTGGCTCTGCCGCTGGCGGCTCACGGCGGACGGCGGCTCTCTTCCCGCTCTCGCTCTCCTCCGTCCACTCCCGCTGCTTGCCTCACCGCACCGCAGCGGCCCGCGGGTGTGTCCCCTCTTTCCCGGGCGCGCGCCTTTCCCTCTCCATCCCTCTTCCCGGGGGAGGATGGGCGAGGGTCTGGCGGCGCCCCGGGCCCCCTCTCGCCGCCGACCTCCGCTCGCGTGCCGTGGCGCCGCGGCGTGCCTGTCGGGGAGGCGGCGGAGGTTGGGCGCACTTTTTTTTCCCCCCTCTCCACCTCCTTCTCCAAAGGACCGGGGTAGACCAGTAGTCCCTCCCACCGGGCGGGAGGCCATTTTTTTCCCCCGGGGATGCGGCGGGTCGACCAGATGTCCCGCTGGACTCTTTTTTTTTTTTAATGTATAATATATATTATATCTTCCTAGACCTGACGGGTCGACCAGTTGTCTCTGTGCACTTCCTTTTTTTTTGACGGACTGGAAGCGGGTCGACCAGTTGTCCGATTAAATATTTGGCCTTAAAATGCTAAGTACCGGGGTCGACCAGTTGGCCTTGTGAACTTGGGTCGACCAGTTGTCTTTTTCCATGTCTTGATTGAATGATGTCATTCTTCAATGTGTTGGTGGTTAGTTTATCTCTTTTGTTCTCTATGCCAACATGCCCCACTCACCAAACACTTTTTTTTAAATTTATTTATTTACTTATTTTTATTTTACTTTTTTATTATTTATTTATTTATACATACATACATACATCCTGTCTATCTGTCCAGATGGGGCAGGGGTAGAAGGGGCTAGCTATGAGAGGAAGGTGCTCGGTGGGCATCCAGTTGTAAATAAGGCTGGGAATAAATAGCTGAATATTAATTCATTTGAGTAATATTAAAACTGTTCAAGTAGAAAACAATTGCTTTCTTTTTCTGTTTGCCCAGAGATCTGACTGACTGCAACTTGGAAAGAAGACGGCCCTGCTGGACAGAGACCTCCCTCCTGCTTTGGGTGGGTCGACCAGTTTACATGTTTATTTCCACGTTTTGTCTTTTATGGATTGAATGGATGTGTCTCTCTCTCTTTTTTTTTTTTTTTTTTGGTTTTTCGAGACAGGGTTTCTCTGTGGCTTTGGAGCCTGTCCTGGAACTAGCACTGTAGACCAGGCTGGTCTCGAACTCACAGAGATCCGCCTACCTCTGCCTCCCGAGTACTGGGATTAAAGGCGTGCGCCACCATCGCCCGGCTCTCATTTTTTTTTTCACGATTGCTTGCTTGCTTGCTTGCTTACTTACTTACTTACTTACTATCTGTTCAGCCCATCTCATTTACTTACTTCTTTAAAAAAAATGACCCACCTAGTTATTTACTTACTTACTTACTTACTTACTTGTTCATTCATTCCTTCACTTCCTTATCTTCTTTCATATATCTGTTTATTTATCTGCTGATTTAGCGTGACTCATTTACTTATTGAATGTTTCAATTATTATTTAGTTTTATTCATTTATTCATTCTTTATGTCTATTTTTATGTACGTATTTACTTACTTTCTTAATTTTTTTTTTACTTTTTAAAATTTACTTAATTTTTTTCTTTCTTTGGGAATGTAGATTCTTTCTTCCTTTCTTCCTTTCTTTCCTTCTTTCTGTCTCCTGACTGTCACTGGCTAAGAAAATGGTGGCCTCCATGTCACTGGTCAGCATAGCAGCTCCTAAAATGGAATTTGATGAAGGGATACATAGATAGATAGATAGATAGATAGATAGATAGATAGATAGATAGATAGATAGATAGATAGATAGATGGGATGCGCACACGCTCACACACACACACACACACACACACACACACATATGCACGCACGTGCATGACATGTACAGATGGGGGGCGATTCCAATGTTTTCAGAGGAAGGTGCTCGCTGGTAATAATAAATGTGCTGGTAAATAAGGCTGGAAATAGCTGAATATTAAATCATTAAAACTCTTCAAATAAATAAAAAGCAATTCCATTTCTCTCTCTCTCTCTTTCTCACCATATACCAGCACATCTGAACTGACTGCAACATACAAAAGAAGAAGAAACACGGAAAGAAGACATCCCTGCTGGACAGGATCTGAGATGAGAATAAATTCATCGAATGGCTGCCAACAGCATTTCATTGAGAAGAGATTCCACATTTTATGCTGTACAGTTACTTAGTTAGATAGATAGATAAAGAGAGGCCTGTGAACTGGGGTGGGCTGTGGCTTCTCAGGTCACCTCAGGTCAGGGAGGGGCTGAGGAGTGTCCCATTGGCCTTGACAATAGGCAGGAGTCAGAGGTTAATGTCAGGGCAGGGCCTGAGAGTTCCTCAAAGGGAATGAATGGAGACCCTTGCTTACCTAAGAAATGCCTGACCTTGGAAAAGGACTTGTGGAAAGCGGGCCCTTGAAACTGTGGTTTCACGTCTTACTAGAAAGCTCCCTCTTGGAAGGGAAAGTCATCGTGATATCTTACTCTTTTCCCAAGGATACCCTACCTACCATTCTGATCATTCTTACTGAATTAAGTCTTCCACTGCAAATAAATAAATAAATAAATAATAAATGAAGTGGGTGAGTGAGTGAGTGAGTGAGTAAGTAAGTAAGTAAGTAAACAAGCAAATACGTGGATGGACAAATAAATACAAAGTTTGCTGTTGTTGACTGACTTTTGATTTCATAATGAATCTCTCTCTCTCTCTCTCTCTCACACACACACACACACACACGCACACTAAATATACAATAAAAGGAAGCATAACACCTGTACTCAGGGGGCAGAGTGAACTCTGAAAGTTTTCCAGGCGGGGGGGGGGGAGAGACAGAATATAAGAACAAAATGAGAAACAAGGAAAAATAGTGTTGGCTGGCTGGCCGGCTTTCAGTTCCCTGACAGAAATGAGCACATTGTGGAGGAAACACAAAGTTGTTACACTATGTGGGTGTGATGAGGAGAGATTGTGAGTGAGTGTCCTGTCAGAACAAAGTTAGTCCCATAGTTGATGAAATTCATTATCCCAAAACTTCAGCAGAATATATCCCAAGTTTGCAAATGTGTGATCAGCTTGTGACAGGTTGGGCTGGAGATGCTGAGAACTGGGGAGCCCTCAATGCAAGAGCAGACACTCATTCCCATGAAGAGGGAGAGAGGGAGGGAGGGAGGGAGGGAGGGATCATTCATTCCTATACTCAAGTTTAAAGAAAGATGAGTGGCTATCTATGGAGAGACCACTCACAGATATGAAAAATCATTTCCTAAAAATCAAATTTCTCAGTCAGTATGCAACTGCTATGGTGCTTCTCCTAGATAGAGCAAAACACACAAACAAACTGATTCCTTGATCTAGAGCCACAGTGCACATGCTGTGGAAAAGGGGACATGGCCAACTTGAATCACAATATTCATCAGAGCATGAAAAGAGCGTAAAAAGGACACAGAGGAGAGATAATTGTGGTCCTTCCTTCCTCCCTCCCTCCCTCCCTCCCTCCCTCCCTCCTTCCCTCAGGAAGTGACTGACAGATGAGACTTTGTCCAAGCAGGTTCTGTCTGAAATACCAGACTTGAGTTTCCCCCTCTGTGGGTATTAGCTAATCAGTCCTCCCTTCTTTCTGTAGGAAGGTGGTGCTTGTCTCTCAGAACTTACCTGGTTTCCTCTGCACCAGGTGAACCAGGGAAAAGCTTTCTAAGCCTTATTCAGACCCATAGAGGCTGCGCTGTGTGTGACTTCAGAGACCTCAGGGAGTATAGGGGTGGGTGGGTGCTTGATGCTTCAGACTCATGTCATTGAAGGACATAACATAGTCTGGATTCACAGAGATTCACAACACAGAGCCATTGTCACTTACTAACAGCTCAGGACACCCAGAGCTAACAAGAAATTGCAGTCTCAGCCGGGCTTTAATCACAGCACACACACAGATCTCTGTGAATTCAAAGATGGCCTGATTTACAGAGTGAGTTTTAGGACAGCCCAAGATACACAAAGAAACCCTTTCTTGAAAAACAAAGCAAAACAGCAAAAGAAAGAAAGACAAGGAAAAAGAAAAAAATGGCAGTCTCTTTCCACTCTCTCCTCCATTGGCTCTTAAAGAGCTCTCAAGCTGAACTGGAGACCATGGTGTCACTCAAAACTGGGAAGCCAGAAACCTTAGGGGGGTCACAGGAGTCGGACTGACTGCAGCACTTGATGCCTCAACCCTGCTAATGGCTGTGATATAAGGCATGGTAAAATACGGGCTTTGGCAGAGCACTACTCCCCTTTCTCTATTATTATTGCTACACAACGAAAAGGACCGGGGGGGGGGGGGTGATGATGTGCAGTCAGTGCTGGTATTGAAATCTCACTGACTCCTTCCGCACTCCTTGTCAATTCCCGACTTTGTCAAATCAACTATCGTGAATCTTTGATGTGGGTTGGCCCTTTAGGAACTCAGAGAAACAAGACAGACAGACCTGTTTCATCCCAGAAACCTCCCAGTTCCTGAGCCCTAGCCCTGGAAGTCTCAAAGCCATCACATCCAGAAATCTCTCTAGTCCCTGCTAGTGGTGAACTCACTTCGTCTTCCCCAGGACCACTAATTATTTCTCCATGTTTTCCTGTGAGATCTGAGGCCAGCTTTCTTCTTCCTCCCTCTGGCCTCTCCACGAACGATCTCCATTCTCTAGACAACATGTCTAGAACCGAGTCTTATAGGCACCGAGAGAGTGTGTCTTGAGGGCAGTTGGCGTTTCTAGGACACGAGTGACATCACAAAATTCCGAGAGCTCTCTGGGATACCGTGGAATTTCCAGAGAAGGGACTGCTGATGTCGTGAGGCACGGCCTTTACCTCCTTGCTGATATTTCTCCCCGAACTGACCGACAGACCGACCGACCGACCGACCAACCGGAACCTGAGGTTTCCTTTCCAGGAGTCTCTCCTCCGACACAGAGGGAGCCATTCAGGATTTCCTCCTTCCAAAACCAGAAATTTCTCTCTGCTTCATTAATATCTTCTCACTACTTCCTGAACCCATGGGGAGTTAGTTAGTTGAACACTCACTTTTTTCATGAATGACCCTTCCTCCCTCTCCTGAACATCTCATATTACTGATTCATACTCAGTAAAACAGTAATATGAGAAATTAGGCCAGGAGGACATGGAAGATGAGGGTTGAGTCTTCTGAAGTGAACAAGCACTTAGGGAAGGCTAAACTTAAGGGAATTTGACTCTGAGTGGCAAGACATGAATAGCTGCTGCCAAGGCACAGATACAGGCACCAACTGGGCCCTCGGCATCCTCCTGCATCATCAGAGCTGTGTGGGAAACTCAGCCCAAAGGAGGGGCCGTGTTCAAAGGGAGAGGGCATTTTCGAGGACAGCACTGTTTTCTTTTTCTTCTTTCTTTCTTTCTTTCTTTCTTTCTTTCTTTCTTTCTTTCTTTTTTTTTTTCGAGACAGGGTTGTTCTGTAGTTTTTTTTTTTTTGGAGCCTGTCCTGGAACTAGCTCTTGTAGACCAGGCTGGTCTTGAACTCACATGCTTTCTTTTTTTTTCTATTGGATATTTTTGACTTCTTTATCAAAGATCAGGTGTTCGAAGATGTGTGGATCGATATCCGGGTCTTCTATTCGGTTCCATTGGTCCTCCTGTCTGTTCTTATGCCAGGACCAGGCTGTTTTCAGAACTGTAGCTTACAGAGTGTTCTTGCAGGTGGGGCACAGAAGAGGTTAATTACGGTACCTTAGTTCTTCTGCTTTTCTAGCAGACCGGAGCCCAGCTGACAGGAATCCAGTAGAGATGGTGTCAAGGTTCACACTGACACTAACAGCTGTAACTTGAGCAGGATTTGTGATCCACATGAAATTTGCAATGAATTGCAGCAAATCTGTGACACTCTAACTTGCTCAGGCTCAGTATCTGAACATACAGATGTTTGCAATGATCACTGGCTTCAGGATTTTTTTTTTTGTTGTTGTTGTTGTTTTGTTTTTCCACGAGACAGGGTTTCCCTGTAGCTGAAGTTTAACGGCCTGGTGTTTTTGTGACTTACTGCTTCAAAGAACTTCTCCATTTCTTTATCCCTAAGGGAAAAGAAATATAATCACTAAATACATTTAAGTGTCTTTCAACCATTTTAGATCCCTCTGTTGAGAGTTCTCTGTTTAGGTCTGTACTCCATTTTTTAAAATTGGATTATTTGTTCTTTGGATGACCAATTTCTCGACTTCTTTGTGTATTTTGGAGATTAGTGAAGATCTTTTCCCATTCTGTAAGGCCGTCGTTTTGTCTTGTTGGCCATGTTCTTTGCTTTACAGAAGCTTTTCAGTTTCAGGAGGTCTCACTTATTAATTGTTTCTCTCAGTGTCTGTTTTTTTTTCTTTTTTTTTCTTTTTTCTTTCTTTTTTTTTCTTTTTTTTCTTTTTTTCTTTTTTTCTTTTTTTTCTTCTTCTTCTTTTCTTTTTTTTTCTTTTTTTTCTCTCTTTAGTTTTTTTCTTTGTTCTTTTTTTTGTTTTGTTTTTCTTTTTTTTTTCTTTTTTCTTTTTTTTCTTTTTCTCTCAGTGTCTGTGCTACTGGGGTTCTATTTAGCAAGCGTTCTCCTGTGCCAATGTGTTCAAGTGCATTTGATATTTTTATTTTTATATTCTTTTATTGTGGATGAAGTCAATTATTTGAACTCTCAAATATTTTTATTGTTATTATCTCTCTATTTGTTTGCTTATTTGTGGTTGTTCACCAACTTGACTATCTAGAGGAAGTAAAAGTCGTAACAAGGTTTCCGTAGGTGAACCTGCGGAAGGATCATTAACGTGAGAGAGCAGCGGCGGCGGCTCTGCCCGCCCGCTCGCCTGCCTCGCCCGAGTTCTCGCCAGGAGGCGCGCTCCCCGGGTCGCACGTGTGTTGTGCGCACGGAAGTGTGCGAGCGCACGGGCGCGCGTGGCGGTCGTGAGAGAGAGGTCGAGAGAGGGGGAAGGGGGACGGGCGCCGGCTCGCCCGCCCTCCTCGCCCCGTCCGAGGACCCGTGTCTGGCTCTGCCGCTGGCGGCTCACGGCGGACGGCGGCTCTCTTCCCGCTCTCGCTCTCCTCCGTCCACTCCCGCTGCTTGCCTCACCGCACCGCAGCGGCCCGCGGGTGTGTCCCCTCTTTCCCGGGCGCGCGCCTTTCCCTCTCCATCCCTCTTCCCGGGGGAGGATGGGCGAGGGTCTGGCGGCGCCCCGGGCCCCCTCTCGCCGCCGACCTCCGCTCGCGTGCCATGGCGCCGCGGCGTGCCTGTCGGGGAGGCGGCGGAGGTTGGGCGCACTTTTTTTTCCCCCCTCTCCACCTCCTTCTCCAAAGGACCGGGGTAGACCAGTAGTCCCTCCCACCGGGCGGGAGGCCATTTTTTTCCCCCGGGGATGCGGCGGGTCGACCAGATGTCCCGCTGGACTCTTTTTTTGTTTTTTTAATGTATAATATATATTATATCTTCCTAGACCTGACGGGTCGACCAGTTGTCTCTGTGCACTTCCTTTTTTTTGACGGACTGGAAGCGGGTCGACCAGTTGTCCGATTAAATATTTGGCCTTAAAATGCTAAGTACCGGGGGTCGACCAGTTGGCCTTGTGAACTTGGGTCGACCAGTTGTCTTTTTCCATGGCTTGATTGAATGATGTCATTCTTCAATGTGTTGGTGGTTAGTTTATCTCTTTTGTTCTCTATGCCAACACGCCCCACTCACCAAACACTTTTTTTTAAATTTATTTATTTACTTATTTTTATTTTACTTTTTTATTATTTATTTATTTATACATACATACATACATCCTGTCTATCTGTCCAGATGGGGCAGGGGTAGAAGGGGCTAGCTATGAGAGGAAGGTGCTCGGTGGGCATCCAGTTGTAAATAAGGCTGGGAATAAATAGCTGAATATTAATTCATTTGAGTAATATTAAAACTGTTCAAGTAGAAAACAATTGCTTTCTTTTTCTGTTTGCCCAGAGATCTGACTGACTGCAACTTGGAAAGAAGACGGCCCTGCTGGACAGAGACCTCCCTCCTGCTTTGGGTGGGTCGACCAGTTTACATGTTTATTTCCACGTTTTGTCTTTTATGGATTGAATGGATGTGTCTCTCTCTCTTTTTTTTTTTTTTTGGTTTTTCGAGACAGGTTTTCTCTGTGGCTTTGGAGCCTGTCCTGGAACTAGCACTGTAGACCAGGCTGGTCTCGAACTCACAGAGATCCGCCTACCTCTGCCTCCCGAGTACTGGGATTAAAGGCGTGCGCCACCATCGCCCGGCTCTCATTTTTTTTTTCACGATTGCTTGCTTGCTTGCTTGCTTACTTACTTACTTACTTACTATCTGTTCAGCCCATCTCATTTACTTACTTCTTTAAAAAAAATGACCCACCTAGTTATTTACTTACTTACTTACTTACTTACTTGTTCATTCATTCCTTCACTTCCTTATCTTCTTTCATATATCTGTTTATTTATCTGCTGATTTAGCGTGACTCATTTACTTATTGAATGTTTCAATTATTATTTAGTTTTATTCATTTATTCATTCTTTATGTCTATTTTTATGTACGTATTTACTTACTTTCTTAATTTTTTTTTTACTTTTTAAAATTTACTTAATTTTTTTCTTTCTTTGGGAATGTAGATTCTTTCTTCCTTTCTTCCTTTCTTTCCTTCTTTCTGTCTCCTGACTGTCACTGGCTAAGAAAATGGTGGCCTCCATGTCACTGGTCAGCATAGCAGCTCCTAAAATGGAATTTGATGAAGGGATACATAGATAGATAGATAGATAGATAGATAGATAGATAGATAGATAGATAGATAGATAGATAGATAGATGGGATGCGCACACGCTCACACACACACACACACACACACACACACATATGCACGCACGTGCATGACATGTACAGATGGGGGGCGATTCCAATGTTTTCAGAGGAAGGTGCTCGCTGGTAATAATAAATGTGCTGGTAAATAAGGCTGGAAATAGCTGAATATTAAATCATTAAAACTCTTCAAATAAATAAAAAGCAATTCCATTTCTCTCTCTCTCTCTTTCTCACCATATACCAGCACATCTGAACTGACTGCAACATACAAAAGAAGAAGAAACACGGAAAGAAGACATCCCTGCTGGACAGGATCTGAGATGAGAATAAATTCATCGAATGGCTGCCAACAGCATTTCATTGAGAAGAGATTCCACATTTTATGCTGTACAGTTACTTAGTTAGATAGATAGATAAAGAGAGGCCTGTGAACTGGGGTGGGCTGTGGCTTCTCAGGTCACCTCAGGTCAGGGAGGGGCTGAGGAGTGTCCCATTGGCCTTGACAATAGGCAGGAGTCATAGGTTAATGTCAGGGCAGGGCCTGAGAGTTCCTCAAAGGGAATGAATGGAGACCCTTGCTTACCTAAGAAATGCCTGACCTTGGAAAAGGACTTGTGGAAAGCGGGCCCTTGAAACTGTGGTTTCACGTCTTACTAGAAAGCTCCCTCTTGGAAGGGAAAGTCATCGTGATATCTTACTCTTTTCCCAAGGATACCCTACCTACCATTCTGATCATTCTTACTGAATTAAGTCTTCCACTGCAAATAAATAAATAAATAAATAATAAATGAAGTGGGTGAGTGAGTGAGTGAGTGAGTAAGTAAGTAAGTAAGTAAACAAGCAAATACGTGGATGGACAAATAAATACAAAGTTTGCTGTTGTTGACTGACTTTTGATTTCATAATGAATCTCTCTCTCTCTCTCTCTCTCACACACACACACACACACACGCACACTAAATATACAATAAAAGGAAGCATAACACCTGTACTCAGGGGGCAGAGTGAACTCTGAAAGTTTTCCAGGCGGGGGGGGGGGGAGAGACAGAATATAAGAACAAAATGAGAAACAAGGAAAAATAGTGTTGGCTGGCTGGCCGGCTTTCAGTTCCCTGACAGAAATGAGCACATTGTGGAGGAAACACAAAGTTGTTACACTATGTGGGTGTGATGAGGAGAGATTGTGAGTGAGTGTCCTGTCAGAACAAAGTTAGTCCCATAGTTGATGAAATTCATTATCCCAAAACTTCAGCAGAATATATCCCAAGTTTGCAAATGTGTGATCAGCTTGTGACAGGTTGGGCTGGAGATGCTGAGAACTGGGGAGCCCTCAATGCAAGAGCAGACACTCATTCCCATGAAGAGGGAGAGAGGGAGGGAGGGAGGGAGGGAGGGATCATTCATTCCTATACTCAAGTTTAAAGAAAGATGAGTGGCTATCTATGGAGAGACCACTCACAGATATGAAAAATCATTTCCTAAAAATCAAATTTCTCAGTCAGTATGCAACTGCTATGGTGCTTCTCCTAGATAGAGCAAAACACACAAACAAACTGATTCCTTGATCTAGAGCCACAGTGCACATGCTGTGGAAAAGGGGACATGGCCAACTTGAATCACAATATTCATCAGAGCATGAAAAGAGCGTAAAAAGGACACAGAGGAGAGATAATTGTGGTCCTTCCTTCCTCCCTCCCTCCCTCCCTCCCTCCCTCCCTCCTTCCCTCAGGAAGTGACTGACAGATGAGACTTTGTCCAAGCAGGTTCTGTCTGAAATACCAGACTTGAGTTTCCCCCTCTGTGGGTATTAGCTAATCAGTCCTCCCTTCTTTCTGTAGGAAGGTGGTGCTTGTCTCTCAGAACTTACCTGGTTTCCTCTGCACCAGGTGAACCAGGGAAAAGCTTTCTAAGCCTTATTCAGACCCATAGAGGCTGCGCTGTGTGTGACTTCAGAGACCTCAGGGAGTATAGGGGTGGGTGGGTGCTTGATGCTTCAGACTCATGTCATTGAAGGACATAACATAGTCTGGATTCACAGAGATTCACAACACAGAGCCATTGTCACTTACTAACAGCTCAGGACACCCAGAGCTAACAAGAAATTGCAGTCTCAGCCGGGCTTTAATCACAGCACACACACACAGATCTCTGTGAATTCAAAGATGGCCTGATTTACAGAGTGAGTTTTAGGACAGCCCAAGATACACAAAGAAACCCTTTCTTGAAAAACAAAGCAAAACAGCAAAAGAAAGAAAGACAAGGAAAAAGAAAAAAATGGCAGTCTCTTTCCACTCTCTCCTCCATTGGCTCTTAAAGAGCTCTCAAGCTGAACTGGAGACCATGGTGTCACTCAAAACTGGGAAGCCAGAAACCTTAGGGGGGTCACAGGAGTCGGACTGACTGCAGCACTTGATGCCTCAACCCTGCTAATGGCTGTGATATAAGGCATGGTAAAATACGGGCTTTGGCAGAGCACTACTCCCCTTTCTCTATTATTATTGCTACACAACGAAAAGGACCGGGGGGGGGGGGTGATGATGTGCAGTCAGTGCTGGTATTGAAATCTCACTGACTCCTTCCGCACTCCTTGTCAATTCCCGACTTTGTCAAATCAACTATCGTGAATCTTTGATGTGGGTTGGCCCTTTAGGAACTCAGAGAAACAAGACAGACAGACCTGTTTCATCCCAGAAACCTCCCAGTTCCTGAGCCCTAGCCCTGGAAGTCTCAAAGCCATCACATCCAGAAATCTCTCTAGTCCCTGCTAGTGGTGAACTCACTTCGTCTTCCCCAGGACCACTAATTATTTCTCCATGTTTTCCTGTGAGATCTGAGGCCAGCTTTCTTCTTCCTCCCTCTGGCCTCTCCACGAACGATCTCCATTCTCTAGACAACATGTCTAGAACCGAGTCTTATAGGCACCGAGAGAGTGTGTCTTGAGGGCAGTTGGCGTTTCTAGGACACGAGTGACATCACAAAATTCCGAGAGCTCTCTGGGATACCGTGGAATTTCCAGAGAAGGGACTGCTGATGTCGTGAGGCACGGCCTTTACCTCCTTGCTGATATTTCTCCCCGAACTGACCGACCGACCGACCGACCGACCGACCAACCGGAACCTGAGGTTTCCTTTCCAGGAGTCTCTCCTCCGACACAGAGGGAGCCATTCAGGATTTCCTCCTTCCAAAACCAGAAATTTCTCTCTGCTTCATTAATATCTTCTCACTACTTCCTGAACCCATGGGGAGTTAGTTAGTTGAACACTCACTTTTTTCATGAATGACCCTTCCTCCCTCTCCTGAACATCTCATATTACTGATTCATACTCAGTAAAACAGTAATATGAGAAATTAGGCCAGGAGGACATGGAAGATGAGGGTTGAGTCTTCTGAAGTGAACAAGCACTTAGGGAAGGCTAAACTTAAGGGAATTTGACTCTGAGTGGCAAGACATGAATAGCTGCTGCCAAGGCACAGATACAGGCACCAACTGGGCCCTCGGCATCCTCCTGCATCATCAGAGCTGTGTGGGAAACTCAGCCCAAAGGAGGGGCCGTGTTCAAAGGGAGAGGGCATTTTCGAGGACAGCACTGTTTTCTTTTTCTTCTTTCTTTCTTTCTTTCTTTCTTTCTTTCTTTCTTTCTTTCTTTCTTTCTTTTTTTTTTTCGAGACAGGGTTGTTCTGTAGTTTTTTTTTTTTTTGGAGCCTGTCCTGGAACTAGCTCTTGTAGACCAGGCTGGTCTTGAACTCACATGCTTTCTTTTTTTTTCTATTGGATATTTTTGACTTCTTTATCAAAGATCAGGTGTTCGAAGATGTGTGGATCGATATCCGGGTCTTCTATTCGGTTCCATTGGTCCTCCTGTCTGTTCTTATGCCAGGACCAGGCTGTTTTCAGAACTGTAGCTTACAGAGTGTTCTTGCAGGTGGGGCACAGAAGAGGTTAATTACGGTACCTTAGTTCTTCTGCTTTTCTAGCAGACCGGAGCCCAGCTGACAGGAATCCAGTAGAGATGGTGTCAAGGTTCACACTGACACTAACAGCTGTAACTTGAGCAGGATTTGTGATCCACATGAAATTTGCAATGAATTGCAGCAAATCTGTGACACTCTAACTTGCTCAGGCTCAGTATCTGAACATACAGATGTTTGCAATGATCACTGGCTTCAGGATTTTTTTTTTTTGTTGTTGTTGTTGTTGTTTTGTTTTTCCACGAGACAGGGTTTCCCTGTAGCTGAAGTTTAACGGCCTGGTGTTTTTGTGACTTACTGCTTCAAAGAACTTCTCCATTTCTTTATCCCTAAGGGAAAAGAAATATAATCACTAAATACATTTAAGTGTCTTTCAACCATTTTAGATCCCTCTGTTGAGAGTTCTCTGTTTAGGTCTGTACTCCATTTTTTAAAATTGGATTATTTGTTCTTTGGATGACCAATTTCTCGACTTCTTTGTGTATTTTGGAGATTAGTGAAGATCTTTTCCCATTCTGTAAGGCCGTCGTTTTGTCTTGTTGGCCATGTTCTTTGCTTTACAGAAGCTTTTCAGTTTCAGGAGGTCTCACTTATTAATTGTTTCTCTCAGTGTCTGTTTTTTTTTCTTTTTTTTTTCTTTTTTCTTTCTTTTTTTTTCTTTTTTTTCTTTTTTTCTTTTTTTTCTTCTTCTTCTTTTCTTTTTTTTTCTTTTTTTTCTCTCTTTAGTTTTTTTCTTTGTTCTTTTTTTTTGTTTTGTTTTTCTTTTTTTTTTCTTTTTTCTTTTTTTTCTTTTTCTCTCAGTGTCTGTGCTACTGGGGTTCTATTTAGCAAGCGTTCTCCTGTGCCAATGTGTTCAAGTGCATTTGATATTTTTATTTTTATATTCTTTTATTGTGGATGAAGTCAATTATTTGAACTCTCAAATATTTTTATTGTTATTATCTCTCTATTTGTTTGCTTATTTGTGGTTGTTCACCAACTTGACTATCTAGAGGAAGTAAAAGTCGTAACAAGGTTTCCGTAGGTGAACCTGCGGAAGGATCATTAACGTGAGAGAGCAGCGGCGGCGGCTCTGCCCGCCCGCTCGCCTGCCTCGCCCGAGTTCTCGCCGGGAGGCGCGCTCCCCGGGTCGCACGTGTGTTGTGCGCACGGAAGTATGCGAGCGCACGGGCGCGCGTGGCGGTCGTGAGAGAGAGGTCGAGAGAGGGGGAAGGGGGACGGGCGCCGGCTCGCCCGCCCTCCTCGCCCCGTTCGAGGACCCGTGTCTGGCTCTGCCGCTGGCGGCTCACGGCGGACGGCGGCTCTCTTCCCGCTCTCGCTCTCCTCCGTCCACTCCCGCTGCTTGCCTCACCGCACCGCAGCGGCCCGCGGGTGTGTCCCCTCTTTCCCGGGCGCGCGCCTTTCCCTCTCCATCCCTCTTCGCGGGGGAGGATGGGCGAGGGTCTGGCGGCGCCCCGGGCCCCCTCTCGCCGCCGACCTCCGCTCACGCGCCGTGGCGCCGCGGCGCGCCTGTCGGGGAGGCTGCGGAGGTTGGGCGCACTTTTTTTTCCCCCCTCTCCACCTCCTTCTCCAAAGGACCGGGGTAGACCAGTAGTCCATCCCACCGGGCGGGAGGCCATTTTTTTCCCCCGGGGATGCGGCGGGTCGACCAGATGTGCCGCTGGACTCTTTTTTTTTTTTTTTAATGTATAATATATATTATATCTTCCTAGACCTGACGGGTCGACCAGTTGTCTCTGTGCACTTCCTTTTTTTTGACGGACTGGAAGCGGGTCGACCAGTTGTCCGATTAAATATTTGGCCTTAAAATGCTAAGTACCGGGGTCGACCAGTTGGCCTTGTGAACTTGGGTCGACCAGTTGTCTTTTTCCATGTCTTGATTGACTGATGTCATTCTTCAGTGTGTTGGTGGTTAGTGTATCTCTTTTGTTCTCTATGCCAACACGCCCCACTCACCAAACACTTTTTTTTTAATTTATTTATTTACTTATTTTTATTTTACTTTTTTATTATTTATTTATTTATACATACATACATACATCCTGTCTATCTGTCCAGATGGGGCAGGGGTAGAAGGGGCTAGCTATGAGAGGAAGGTGCTCGGTGGGCATCCAGTTGTAAATAAGGCTGGGAATAAATAGCTGAATATTAATTCATTTGAGTAATATTAAAACTGTTCAAGTAGAAAACAATTGCTTTCTTTTTCTGTTTGCCCAGAGATCTGACTGACTGCAACTTGGAAAGAAGACGGCCCTGCTGGACAGAGACCTCCCTCCTGCTTTGGGTGGGTCGACCAGTTTACATGTTTATTTCCACGTTTTGTCTTTTATGGATTGAATGGATGTGTCTCTCTCTCTTTTTTTTTTTTTTTGGTTTTTCGAGACAGGTTTTCTCTGTGGCTTTGGAGCCTGTCCTGGAACTAGCACTGTAGACCAGGCTGGTCTCGAACTCACAGAGATCCGCCTACCTCTGCCTCCCGAGTACTGGGATTAAAGGCGTGCGCCACCATCGCCCGGCTCTCATTTTTTTTTTCACGATTGCTTGCTTGCTTGCTTGCTTACTTACTTACTTACTTACTATCTGTTCAGCCCATCTCATTTACTTACTTCTTTAAAAAAAATGACCCACCTAGTTATTTACTTACTTACTTACTTACTTACTTGTTCATTCATTCCTTCACTTCCTTATCTTCTTTCATATATCTGTTTATTTATCTGCTGATTTAGCGTGACTCATTTACTTATTGAATGTTTCAATTATTATTTAGTTTTATTCATTTATTCATTCTTTATGTCTATTTTTATGTACGTATTTACTTACTTTCTTAATTTTTTTTTTACTTTTTAAAATTTACTTAATTTTTTTCTTTCTTTGGGAATGTAGATTCTTTCTTCCTTTCTTCCTTTCTTTCCTTCTTTCTGTCTCCTGACTGTCACTGGCTAAGAAAATGGTGGCCTCCATGTCACTGGTCAGCATAGCAGCTCCTAAAATGGAATTTGATGAAGGGATACATAGATAGATAGATAGATAGATAGATAGATAGATAGATAGATAGATAGATAGATGGGATGCGCACACGCTCACACACACACACACACACACACACACATATGCACGCACGTGCATGACATGTACAGATGGGGGGCGATTCCAATGTTTTCAGAGGAAGGTGCTCGCTGGTAATAATAAATGTGCTGGTAAATAAGGCTGGAAATAGCTGAATATTAAATCATTAAAACTCTTCAAATAAATAAAAAGCAATTCCATTTCTCTCTCTCTCTCTTTCTCACCATATACCAGCACATCTGAACTGACTGCAACATACAAAAGAAGAAGAAACACGGAAAGAAGACATCCCTGCTGGACAGGATCTGAGATGAGAATAAATTCATCGAATGGCTGCCAACAGCATTTCATTGAGAAGAGATTCCACATTTTATGCTGTACAGTTACTTAGTTAGATAGATAGATAAAGAGAGGCCTGTGAACTGGGGTGGGCTGTGGCTTCTCAGGTCACCTCAGGTCAGGGAGGGGCTGAGGAGTGTCCCATTGGCCTTGACAATAGGCAGGAGTCATAGGTTAATGTCAGGGCAGGGCCTGAGAGTTCCTCAAAGGGAATGAATGGAGACCCTTGCTTACCTAAGAAATGCCTGACCTTGGAAAAGGACTTGTGGAAAGCGGGCCCTTGAAACTGTGGTTTCACGTCTTACTAGAAAGCTCCCTCTTGGAAGGGAAAGTCATCGTGATATCTTACTCTTTTCCCAAGGATACCCTACCTACCATTCTGATCATTCTTACTGAATTAAGTCTTCCACTGCAAATAAATAAATAAATAAATAATAAATGAAGTGGGTGAGTGAGTGAGTGAGTGAGTAAGTAAGTAAGTAAGTAAACAAGCAAATACGTGGATGGACAAATAAATACAAAGTTTGCTGTTGTTGACTGACTTTTGATTTCATAATGAATCTCTCTCTCTCTCTCTCTCTCTCACACACACACACACACACGCACACTAAATATACAATAAAAGGAAGCATAACACCTGTACTCAGGGGGCAGAGTGAACTCTGAAAGTTTTCCAGGCGGGGGGGGGGGGAGAGACAGAATATAAGAACAAAATGAGAAACAAGGAAAAATAGTGTTGGCTGGCTGGCCGGCTTTCAGTTCCCTGACAGAAATGAGCACATTGTGGAGGAAACACAAAGTTGTTACACTATGTGGGTGTGATGAGGAGAGATTGTGAGTGAGTGTCCTGTCAGAACAAAGTTAGTCCCATAGTTGATGAAATTCATTATCCCAAAACTTCAGCAGAATATATCCCAAGTTTGCAAATGTGTGATCAGCTTGTGACAGGTTGGGCTGGAGATGCTGAGAACTGGGGAGCCCTCAATGCAAGAGCAGACACTCATTCCCATGAAGAGGGAGAGAGGGAGGGAGGGAGGGAGGGAGGGATCATTCATTCCTATACTCAAGTTTAAAGAAAGATGAGTGGCTATCTATGGAGAGACCACTCACAGATATGAAAAATCATTTCCTAAAAATCAAATTTCTCAGTCAGTATGCAACTGCTATGGTGCTTCTCCTAGATAGAGCAAAACACACAAACAAACTGATTCCTTGATCTAGAGCCACAGTGCACATGCTGTGGAAAAGGGGACATGGCCAACTTGAATCACAATATTCATCAGAGCATGAAAAGAGCGTAAAAAGGACACAGAGGAGAGATAATTGTGGTCCTTCCTTCCTCCCTCCCTCCCTCCCTCCCTCCCTCCCTCCTTCCCTCAGGAAGTGACTGACAGATGAGACTTTGTCCAAGCAGGTTCTGTCTGAAATACCAGACTTGAGTTTCCCCCTCTGTGGGTATTAGCTAATCAGTCCTCCCTTCTTTCTGTAGGAAGGTGGTGCTTGTCTCTCAGAACTTACCTGGTTTCCTCTGCACCAGGTGAACCAGGGAAAAGCTTTCTAAGCCTTATTCAGACCCATAGAGGCTGCGCTGTGTGTGACTTCAGAGACCTCAGGGAGTATAGGGGTGGGTGGGTGCTTGATGCTTCAGACTCATGTCATTGAAGGACATAACATAGTCTGGATTCACAGAGATTCACAACACAGAGCCATTGTCACTTACTAACAGCTCAGGACACCCAGAGCTAACAAGAAATTGCAGTCTCAGCCGGGCTTTAATCACAGCACACACACACAGATCTCTGTGAATTCAAAGATGGCCTGATTTACAGAGTGAGTTTTAGGACAGCCCAAGATACACAAAGAAACCCTTTCTTGAAAAACAAAGCAAAACAGCAAAAGAAAGAAAGACAAGGAAAAAGAAAAAAATGGCAGTCTCTTTCCACTCTCTCCTCCATTGGCTCTTAAAGAGCTCTCAAGCTGAACTGGAGACCATGGTGTCACTCAAAACTGGGAAGCCAGAAACCTTAGGGGGGTCACAGGAGTCGGACTGACTGCAGCACTTGATGCCTCAACCCTGCTAATGGCTGTGATATAAGGCATGGTAAAATACGGGCTTTGGCAGAGCACTACTCCCCTTTCTCTATTATTATTGCTACACAACGAAAAGGACCGGGGGGGGGGGGTGATGATGTGCAGTCAGTGCTGGTATTGAAATCTCACTGACTCCTTCCGCACTCCTTGTCAATTCCCGACTTTGTCAAATCAACTATCGTGAATCTTTGATGTGGGTTGGCCCTTTAGGAACTCAGAGAAACAAGACAGACAGACCTGTTTCATCCCAGAAACCTCCCAGTTCCTGAGCCCTAGCCCTGGAAGTCTCAAAGCCATCACATCCAGAAATCTCTCTAGTCCCTGCTAGTGGTGAACTCACTTCGTCTTCCCCAGGACCACTAATTATTTCTCCATGTTTTCCTGTGAGATCTGAGGCCAGCTTTCTTCTTCCTCCCTCTGGCCTCTCCACGAACGATCTCCATTCTCTAGACAACATGTCTAGAACCGAGTCTTATAGGCACCGAGAGAGTGTGTCTTGAGGGCAGTTGGCGTTTCTAGGACACGAGTGACATCACAAAATTCCGAGAGCTCTCTGGGATACCGTGGAATTTCCAGAGAAGGGACTGCTGATGTCGTGAGGCACGGCCTTTACCTCCTTGCTGATATTTCTCCCCGAACTGACCGACCGACCGACCGACCGACCGACCAACCGGAACCTGAGGTTTCCTTTCCAGGAGTCTCTCCTCCGACACAGAGGGAGCCATTCAGGATTTCCTCCTTCCAAAACCAGAAATTTCTCTCTGCTTCATTAATATCTTCTCACTACTTCCTGAACCCATGGGGAGTTAGTTAGTTGAACACTCACTTTTTTCATGAATGACCCTTCCTCCCTCTCCTGAACATCTCATATTACTGATTCATACTCAGTAAAACAGTAATATGAGAAATTAGGCCAGGAGGACATGGAAGATGAGGGTTGAGTCTTCTGAAGTGAACAAGCACTTAGGGAAGGCTAAACTTAAGGGAATTTGACTCTGAGTGGCAAGACATGAATAGCTGCTGCCAAGGCACAGATACAGGCACCAACTGGGCCCTCGGCATCCTCCTGCATCATCAGAGCTGTGTGGGAAACTCAGCCCAAAGGAGGGGCCGTGTTCAAAGGGAGAGGGCATTTTCGAGGACAGCACTGTTTTCTTTTTCTTCTTTCTTTCTTTCTTTCTTTCTTTCTTTCTTTCTTTCTTTTTTTTTTTCGAGACAGGGTTGTTCTGTAGTTTTTTTTTTTTTTGGAGCCTGTCCTGGAACTAGCTCTTGTAGACCAGGCTGGTCTTGAACTCACATGCTTTCTTTTTTTTTCTATTGGATATTTTTGACTTCTTTATCAAAGATCAGGTGTTCGAAGATGTGTGGATCGATATCCGGGTCTTCTATTCGGTTCCATTGGTCCTCCTGTCTGTTCTTATGCCAGGACCAGGCTGTTTTCAGAACTGTAGCTTACAGAGTGTTCTTGCAGGTGGGGCACAGAAGAGGTTAATTACGGTACCTTAGTTCTTCTGCTTTTCTAGCAGACCGGAGCCCAGCTGACAGGAATCCAGTAGAGATGGTGTCAAGGTTCACACTGACACTAACAGCTGTAACTTGAGCAGGATTTGTGATCCACATGAAATTTGCAATGAATTGCAGCAAATCTGTGACACTCTAACTTGCTCAGGCTCAGTATCTGAACATACAGATGTTTGCAATGATCACTGGCTTCAGGATTTTTTTTTTTGTTGTTGTTGTTGTTGTTTTGTTTTTCCACGAGACAGGGTTTCCCTGTAGCTGAAGTTTAACGGCCTGGTGTTTTTGTGACTTACTGCTTCAAAGAACTTCTCCATTTCTTTATCCCTAAGGGAAAAGAAATATAATCACTAAATACATTTAAGTGTCTTTCAACCATTTTAGATCCCTCTGTTGAGAGTTCTCTGTTTAGGTCTGTACTCCATTTTTTAAAATTGGATTATTTGTTCTTTGGATGACCAATTTCTCGACTTCTTTGTGTATTTTGGAGATTAGTGAAGATCTTTTCCCATTCTGTAAGGCCGTCGTTTTGTCTTGTTGGCCATGTTCTTTGCTTTACAGAAGCTTTTCAGTTTCAGGAGGTCTCACTTATTAATTGTTTCTCTCAGTGTCTGTTTTTTTTTCTTTTTTTTTTCTTTTTTCTTTCTTTTTTTTTCTTTTTTTTCTTTTTTTCTTTTTTTTCTTCTTCTTCTTTTCTTTTTTTTTCTTTTTTTTCTCTCTTTAGTTTTTTTCTTTGTTCTTTTTTTTTGTTTTGTTTTTCTTTTTTTTTTCTTTTTTCTTTTTTTTCTTTTTCTCTCAGTGTCTGTGCTACTGGGGTTCTATTTAGCAAGCGTTCTCCTGTGCCAATGTGTTCAAGTGCATTTGATATTTTTATTTTTATATTCTTTTATTGTGGATGAAGTCAATTATTTGAACTCTCAAATATTTTTATTGTTATTATCTCTCTATTTGTTTGCTTATTTGTGGTTGTTCACCAACTTGACTATCTAGAGGAAGTAAAAGTCGTAACAAGGTTTCCGTAGGTGAACCTGCGGAAGGATCATTAACGTGAGAGAGCAGCGGCGGCGGCTCTGCCCGCCCGCTCGCCTGCCTCGCCCGAGTTCTCGCCGGGAGGCGCGCTCCCCGGGTCGCACGTGTGTTGTGCGCACGGAAGTATGCGAGCGCACGGGCGCGCGTGGCGGTCGTGAGAGAGAGGTCGAGAGAGGGGGAAGGGGGACGGGCGCCGGCTCGCCCGCCCTCCTCGCCCCGTTCGAGGACCCGTGTCTGGCTCTGCCGCTGGCGGCTCACGGCGGACGGCGGCTCTCTTCCCGCTCTCGCTCTCCTCCGTCCACTCCCGCTGCTTGCCTCACCGCACCGCAGCGGCCCGCGGGTGTGTCCCCTCTTTCCCGGGCGCGCGCCTTTCCCTCTCCATCCCTCTTCCCAGGGGAGGATGGGCAAGGGTCTGGCGGCGCCCCGGGCCCCCTCTCGCCGCCGACCTCCGCTCACGCGCCGTGGCGCCGCGGCGCGCCTGTCGGGGAGGCTGCGGAGGTTGGGCGCACTTTTTTTTCCCCCCTCTCCACCTCCTTCTCCAAAGGACCGGGGTAGACCAGTAGTCCCTCCCACCGGGCGGGAGGCCATTTTTTTCCCCCGGGGATGCGGCGGGTCGACCAGATGTGCCGCTGGACTCTTTTTTTTTTTTTTTAATGTATAATATATATTATATCTTCCTAGACCTGACGGGTCGACCAGTTGTCTCTGTGCACTTCCTTTTTTTTGACGGACTGGAAGCGGGTCGACCAGTTGTCCGATTAAATATTTGGCCTTAAAATGCTAAGTACCGGGGTCGACCAGTTGGCCTTGTGAACTTGGGTCGACCAGTTGTCTTTTTCCATGGCTTGATTGAATGATGTCATTCTTCAATGTGTTGGTGGTTAGTTTATCTCTTTTGTTCTCTATGCCAACACGCCCCACTCACCAAACACTTTTTTTTTAATTTATTTATTTACTTATTTTTATTTTACTTTTTTATTATTTATTTATTTATACATACATACATACATCCTGTCTATCTGTCCAGATGGGGCAGGGGTAGAAGGGGCTAGCTATGAGAGGAAGGTGCTCGGTGGGCATCCAGTTGTAAATAAGGCTGGGAATAAATAGCTGAATATTAATTCATTTGAGTAATATTAAAACTGTTCAAGTAGAAAACAATTGCTTTCTTTTTCTGTTTGCCCAGAGATCTGACTGACTGCAACTTGGAAAGAAGACGGCCCTGCTGGACAGAGACCTCCCTCCTGCTTTGGGTGGGTCGACCAGTTTACATGTTTATTTCCACGTTTTGTCTTTTATGGATTGAATGGATGTGTCTCTCTCTTTTTTTTTTTTTTTTTTTTTTTTTGGTTTTTCGAGACAGGGTTTCTCTGTGGCTTTGGAGCCTGTCCTGGAACTAGCACTGTAGACCAGGCTGGTCTCGAACTCACAGAGATCCGCCTACCTCTGCCTCCCGAGTACTGGGATTAAAGGCGTGCGCCACCATCGCCCGGCTCTCATTTTTTTTTTCACGATTGCTTGCTTGCTTGCTTGCTTACTTACTTACTTACTTACTATCTGTTCAGCCCATCTCATTTACTTACTTCTTTAAAAAAAATGACCCACCTAGTTATTTACTTACTTACTTACTTACTTACTTGTTCATTCATTCCTTCACTTCCTTATCTTCTTTCATATATCTGTTTATTTATCTGCTGATTTAGCGTGACTCATTTACTTATTGAATGTTTCAATTATTATTTAGTTTTATTCATTTATTCATTCTTTATGTCTATTTTTATGTACGTATTTACTTACTTTCTTAATTTTTTTTTTACTTTTTAAAATTTACTTAATTTTTTTCTTTCTTTGGGAATGTAGATTCTTTCTTCCTTTCTTCCTTTCTTTCCTTCTTTCTGTCTCCTGACTGTCACTGGCTAAGAAAATGGTGGCCTCCATGTCACTGGTCAGCATAGCAGCTCCTAAAATGGAATTTGATGAAGGGATACATAGATAGATAGATAGATAGATAGATAGATAGATAGATAGATAGATAGATAGATAGATGGGATGCGCACACGCTCACACACACACACACACACACACACACACACACACACACATATGCACGCACGTGCATGACATGTACAGATGGGGGGCGATTCCAATGTTTTCAGAGGAAGGTGCTCGCTGGTAATAATAAATGTGCTGGTAAATAAGGCTGGAAATAGCTGAATATTAAATCATTAAAACTCTTCAAATAAATAAAAAGCAATTCCATTTCTCTCTCTCTCTCTTTCTCACCATATACCAGCACATCTGAACTGACTGCAACATACAAAAGAAGAAGAAACACGGAAAGAAGACATCCCTGCTGGACAGGATCTGAGATGAGAATAAATTCATCGAATGGCTGCCAACAGCATTTCATTGAGAAGAGATTCCACATTTTATGCTGTACAGTTACTTAGTTAGATAGATAGATAAAGAGAGGCCTGTGAACTGGGGTGGGCTGTGGCTTCTCAGGTCACCTCAGGTCAGGGAGGGGCTGAGGAGTGTCCCATTGGCCTTGACAATAGGCAGGAGTCAGAGGTTAATGTCAGGGCAGGGCCTGAGAGTTCCTCAAAGGGAATGAATGGAGACCCTTGCTTACCTAAGAAATGCCTGACCTTGGAAAAGGACTTGTGGAAAGCGGGCCCTTGAAACTGTGGTTTCACGTCTTACTAGAAAGCTCCCTCTTGGAAGGGAAAGTCATCGTGATATCTTACTCTTTTCCCAAGGATACCCTACCTACCATTCTGATCATTCTTACTGAATTAAGTCTTCCACTGCAAATAAATAAATAAATAAATAATAAATGAAGTGGGTGAGTGAGTGAGTGAGTGAGTAAGTAAGTAAGTAAGTAAACAAGCAAATACGTGGATGGACAAATAAATACAAAGTTTGCTGTTGTTGACTGACTTTTGATTTCATAATGAATCTCTCTCTCTCTCTCTCTCTCTCACACACACACACACACACGCACACTAAATATACAATAAAAGGAAGCATAACACCTTTACTCAGGGGGCAGAGTGAACTCTGAAAGTTTTCCAGGCGGGGGGGGGGGGAGAGACAGAATATAAGAACAAAATGAGAAACAAGGAAAAATAGTGTTGGCTGGCTGGCCGGCTTTCAGTTCCCTGACAGAAATGAGCACATTGTGGAGGAAACACAAAGTTGTTACACTATGTGGGTGTGATGAGGAGAGATTGTGAGTGAGTGTCCTGTCAGAACAAAGTTAGTCCCATAGTTGATGAAATTCATTATCCCAAAACTTCAGCAGAATATATCCCAAGTTTGCAAATGTGTGATCAGCTTGTGACAGGTTGGGCTGGAGATGCTGAGAACTGGGGAGCCCTCAATGCAAGAGCAGACACTCATTCCCATGAAGAGGGAGAGAGGGAGGGAGGGAGGGAGGGAGGGATCATTCATTCCTATACTCAAGTTTAAAGAAAGATGAGTGGCTATCTATGGAGAGACCACTCACAGATATGAAAAATCATTTCCTAAAAATCAAATTTCTCAGTCAGTATGCAACTGCTATGGTGCTTCTCCTAGATAGAGCAAAACACACAAACAAACTGATTCCTTGATCTAGAGCCACAGTGCACATGCTGTGGAAAAGGGGACATGGCCAACTTGAATCACAATATTCATCAGAGCATGAAAAGAGCGTAAAAAGGACACAGAGGAGAGATAATTGTGGTCCTTCCTTCCTCCCTCCCTCCCTCCCTCCCTCCCTCCCTCCTTCCCTCAGGAAGTGACTGACAGATGAGACTTTGTCCAAGCAGGTTCTGTCTGAAATACCAGACTTGAGTTTCCCCCTCTGTGGGTATTAGCTAATCAGTCCTCCCTTCTTTCTGTAGGAAGGTGGTGCTTGTCTCTCAGAACTTACCTGGTTTCCTCTGCACCAGGTGAACCAGGGAAAAGCTTTCTAAGCCTTATTCAGACCCATAGAGGCTGTGCTGTGTGTGACTTCAGAGACCTCAGGGAGTATAGGGGTGGGTGGGTGCTTGATGCTTCAGACTCATGTCATTGAAGGACATAACATAGTCTGGATTCACAGAGATTCACAACACAGAGCCATTGTCACTTACTAACAGCTCAGGACACCCAGAGCTAACAAGAAATTGCAGTCTCAGCCGGGCTTTAATCACAGCACACACACAGATCTCTGTGAATTCAAAGATGGCCTGATTTACAGAGTGAGTTTTAGGACAGCCCAAGATACACAAAGAAACCCTTTCTTGAAAAACAAAGCAAAACAGCAAAAGAAAGAAAGACAAGGAAAAAGAAAAAAAAATGGCAGTCTCTTTCCACTCTCTCCTCCATTGGCTCTTAAAGAGCTCTCAAGCTGAACTGGAGACCATGGTGTCACTCAAAACTGGGAAGCCAGAAACCTTAGGGGGGTCACAGGAGTCGGACTGACTGCAGCACTTGATGCCTCAACCCTGCTAATGGCTGTGATATAAGGCATGGTAAAATACGGGCTTTGGCAGAGCACTACTCCCCTTTCTCTATTATTATTGCTACACAACGAAAAGGACCGGGGGGGGGGGGTGATGATGTGCAGTCAGTGCTGGTATTGAAATCTCACTGACTCCTTCCGCACTCCTTGTCAATTCCCGACTTTGTCAAATCAACTATCGTGAATCTTTGATGTGGGTTGGCCCTTTAGGAACTCAGAGAAACAAGACAGACAGACCTGTTTCATCCCAGAAACCTCCCAGTTCCTGAGCCCTAGCCCTGGAAGTCTCAAAGCCATCACATCCAGAAATCTCTCTAGTCCCTGCTAGTGGTGAACTCACTTCGTCTTCCCCAGGACCACTAATTATTTCTCCATGTTTTCCTGTGAGATCTGAGGCCAGCTTTCTTCTTCCTCCCTCTGGCCTCTCCACGAACGATCTCCATTCTCTAGACAACATGTCTAGAACCGAGTCTTATAGGCACCGAGAGAGTGTGTCTTGAGGGCAGTTGGCGTTTCTAGGACACGAGTGACATCACAAAATTCCGAGAGCTCTCTGGGATACCGTGGAATTTCCAGAGAAGGGACTGCTGATGTCGTGAGGCACGGCCTTTACCTCCTTGCTGATATTTCTCCCCGAACTGACCGACCGACCGACCGACCGACCGACCAACCGGAACCTGAGGTTTCCTTTCCAGGAGTCTCTCCTCCGACACAGAGGGAGCCATTCAGGATTTCCTCCTTCCAAAACCAGAAATTTCTCTCTGCTTCATTAATATCTTCTCACTACTTCCTGAACCCATGGGGAGTTAGTTAGTTGAACACTCACTTTTTTCATGAATGACCCTTCCTCCCTCTCCTGAACATCTCATATTACTGATTCATACTCAGTAAAACAGTAATATGAGAAATTAGGCCAGGAGGACATGGAAGATGAGGGTTGAGTCTTCTGAAGTGAACAAGCACTTAGGGAAGGCTAAACTTAAGGGAATTTGACTCTGAGTGGCAAGACATGAATAGCTGCTGCCAAGGCACAGATACAGGCACCAACTGGGCCCTCGGCATCCTCCTGCATCATCAGAGCTGTGTGGGAAACTCAGCCCAAAGGAGGGGCCGTGTTCAAAGGGAGAGGGCATTTTCGAGGACAGCACTGTTTTCTTTTTCTTCTTTCTTTCTTTCTTTCTTTCTTTCTTTCTTTCTTTCTTTCTTTCTTTTTTTTTTCGAGACAGGGTTGTTCTGTAGTTTTTTTTTTTTTGGAGCCTGTCCTGGAACTAGCTCTTGTAGACCAGGCTGGTCTTGAACTCACATGCTTTCTTTTTTTTTCTATTGGATATTTTTGACTTCTTTATCAAAGATCAGGTGTTCGAAGATGTGTGGATCGATATCCGGGTCTTCTATTCGGTTCCATTGGTCCTCCTGTCTGTTCTTATGCCAGGACCAGGCTGTTTTCAGAACTGTAGCTTACAGAGTGTTCTTGCAGGTGGGGCACAGAAGAGGTTAATTACGGTACCTTAGTTCTTCTGCTTTTCTAGCAGACCGGAGCCCAGCTGACAGGAATCCAGTAGAGATGGTGTCAAGGTTCACACTGACACTAACAGCTGTAACTTGAGCAGGATTTGTGATCCACATGAAATTTGCAATGAATTGCAGCAAATCTGTGACACTCTAACTTGCTCAGGCTCAGTATCTGAACATACAGATGTTTGCAATGATCACTGGCTTCAGGATTTTTTTTTTTTTGTTGTTGTTGTTGTTTTGTTTTTCCACGAGACAGGGTATCCCTGTAGCTGAAGTTTAACGGCCTGGTGTTTTTGTGACTTACTGCTTCAAAGAACTTCTCCATTTCTTTATCCCTAAGGGAAAAGAAATATAATCACTAAATACATTTAAGTGTCTTTCAACCATTTTAGATCCCTCTGTTGAGAGTTCTCTGTTTAGGTCTGTACTCCATTTTTTAAAATTGGATTATTTGTTCTTTGGATGACCAATTTCTCGACTTCTTTGTGTATTTTGGAGATTAGTGAAGATCTTTTCCCATTCTGTAAGGCCGTCGTTTTGTCTTGTTGGCCATGTTCTTTGCTTTACAGAAGCTTTTCAGTTTCAGGAGGTCTCACTTATTAATTATTTCTCTCAGTGTCTGTTTTTTTTTCTTTTTTCTTTCTTTTTTTTCCTTTTTTTTCTTTTTTTCCTTTTTTTCTTTTTCTTCTTCTTCTTCTTTTCTTTTTTTTCTTTTTTTTCTCTCTTTAGTTTTTTTCTTTGTTCTTTTTTTTTGTTTTGTTTTTCTTTTTTTTTTCTTTTTTCTTTTTTTCTTTTTCTCTCAGTGTCTGTGCTACTGGGGTTCTATTTAGCAAGTGTTCTCCTGTGCCAATGTGTTCAAGTGCATTTGATATTTTTATTTTTATATTCTTTTATTGTGGATGAAGTCAATTATTTGAACTCTCAAATATTTTTATTGTTATTATCTCTCTATTTGTTTGCTTATTTGTGGTTGTTCACCAACTTGACTATCTAGAGGAAGTAAAAGTCGTAACAAGGTTTCCGTAGGTGAACCTGCGGAAGGATCATTAACGTGAGAGAGCAGCGGCGGCGGCTCTGCCCGCCCGCTCGCCTGCCTCGCCCGAGTTCTCGCCGGGAGGCGCGCTCCCCGGGTCGCACGTGTGTTGTGCGCACGGAAGTGTGCGTGCGCACGGGAGCGCGTGGCGGTCGTGAGAGAGAGGTCGAGAGAGGGGGAAGGGGGACGGGCGCCGGCTCGCCCGCCCTCCTCGCCCCGTCCGAGGACCAGTGTCTGGCTCTGCCGCTGGCGGCTCACGGCGGACGGCGGCTCTCTTCCCGCTCTCGCTCTCCTCCGTCCACTCCCGCTGCTCGCCTCACCGCACCGCAGCGGGCCGCGGGTGTGTCCCCTCTTTCCCGGGCGCGCGCCTTTCCCTCTCCATCCCTCTTCCCGGGGGAGGATGGGCGAGGGTCTGGCGGCGCCCCGGGCCCCCTCTCGCCGCCGACCTCCGCTCGCGCGCCGTGGCGCCGCGGCGCGCCTGTCGGGGAGGCGGCGGAGGTTGGGCGCACTTTTTTTTCCCCCCTCTCCACCTCCTTCTCCAAAGGACCGGGGTAGACCAGTAGTCCCTCCCACCGGGCGGGAGGCCATTTTTTTCCCCCGGGGATGCGGCGGGTCGACCAGATGTCCCGCTGGACTCTTTTTTTTTTTTTAATGTATAATATATATTATATCTTCCTAGACCTGACGGGTCGACCAGTTGTCTCTGTGCACTTCCTTTTTTTTTGACGGACTGGAAGCGGGTCGACCAGTTGTCCGATTAAATATTTGGCCTTAAAATGCTAAGTACCGGGGTCGACCAGTTGGCCTTGTGAACTTGGGTCGACCAGTTGTCTTTTTCCATGTCTTGATTGACTGATGTCATTCTTCAATGTGTTGGTGGTTAGTTTATCTCTTTTGTTCTCTATGCCAACACGCCCCACTCACCAAACACTTTTTTTTTAATTTATTTATTTACTTATTTTTATTTTACTTTTTTATTATTTATTTATTTATTTATACATACATACATACATCCTGTCTATCTGTCCAGATGGGGCAGGGGTAGAAGGGGCTAGCTATGAGAGGAAGGTGCTCGGTGGGCATCCAGTTGTAAATAAGGCTGGGAATAAATAGCTGAATATTAATTCATTTGAGTAATATTAAAACTGTTCAAGTAGAAAACAATTGCTTTCTTTTTCTGTTTGCCCAGAGATCTGACTGACTGCAACTTGGAAAGAAGACGGCCCTGCTGGACAGAGACTTCCCTCCTGCTTTGGGTGGGTCGACCAGTTTACATGTTTATTTCCACGTTTTGTCTTTTATGGATTGAATGGATGTGTCTCTCTCTTTTTTTTTTTTTTTTTTGGTTTTTCGAGACAGGGTTTCTCTGTGGCTTTGGAGCCTGTCCTGGAACTAGCACTGTAGACCAGGCTGGTCTCGAACTCACAGAGATCCGCCTACCTCTGCCTCCCGAGTACTGGGATTAAAGGCGTGCGCCACCATCGCCCGGCTCTCATTTTTTTTTTCACGATTGCTTGCTTGCTTGCTTGCTTACTTACTTACTTACTTACTATCTGTTCAGCCCATCTCATTTACTTACTTCTTTAAAAAAAATGACCCACCTAGTTATTTACTTACTTACTTACTTACTTACTTGTTCATTCATTCCTTCACTTCCTTATCTTCTTTCATATATCTGTTTATTTATCTGCTGATTTAGCGTGACTCATTTACTTATTGAATGTTTCAATTATTATTTAGTTTTATTCATTTATTCATTCTTTATGTCTATTTTTATGTATGTATTTACTTACTTTCTTAATTTTTTTTTACTTTTTAAAATTTACTTAATTTTTTTCTTTCTTTGGGAATGTAGATTCTTTCTTCCTTTCTTCCTTTCTTTCCTTCTTTCTGTCTCCTGACTGTCACTGGCTAAGAAAATGGTGGCCTCCATGTCACTGGTCAGCATAGCAGCTCCTAAAATGGAATTTGATGAAGGGATACATAGATAGATAGATAGATAGATAGATAGATAGATAGATAGATAGATAGATAGATAGATGGGATGCGCACACGCTCACACACACACACACACACACACACATATGCACGCACGTGCATGACATGTACAGATGGGGGGCGATTCCAATGTTTTCAGAGGAAGGTGCTCGCTGGTAATAATAAATGTGCTGGTAAATAAGGCTGGAAATAGCTGAATATTAAATCATTAAAACTCTTCAAATAAATAAAAAGCAATTCCATTTCTCTCTCTCTCTCTTTCTCACCATATACCAGCACATCTGAACTGACTGCAACATACAAAAGAAGAAGAAACACGGAAAGAAGACATCCCTGCTGGACAGGATCTGAGATGAGAATAAATTCATCGAATGGCTGCCAACAGCATTTCATTGAGAAGAGATTCCACATTTTATGCTGTACAGTTACTTAGTTAGATAGATAGATAAAGAGAGGCCTGTGAACTGGGGTGGGCTGTGGCTTCTCAGGTCACCTCAGGTCAGGGAGGGGCTGAGGAGTGTCCCATTGGCCTTGACAATAGGCAGGAGTCAGAGGTTAATGTCAGGGCAGGGCCTGAGAGTTCCTCAAAGGGAATGAATGGAGACCCTTGCTTACCTAAGAAATGCCTGACCTTGGAAAAGGACTTGTGGAAAGCGGGCCCTTGAAACTGTGGTTTCACGTCTTACTAGAAAGCTCCCTCTTGGAAGGGAAAGTCATCGTGATATCTTACTCTTTTCCCAAGGATACCCTACCTACCCTTCTGATCATTCTTACTGAATTAAGTCTTCCACTGCAAATAAATAAATAATAAATGAAGTGGGTGAGTGAGTGAGTGAGTGAGTAAGTAAGTAAGTAAGTAAGTAAACAAGCAAATACGTGGATGGACAAATAAATACAAAGTTTGCTGTTGTTGACTGACTTTTGATTTCATAATGAATCTCTCTCTCTCTCTCTCTCTCTCTCTCTCTCTCTCTCTCTCTCTCACACACACACACACACACACGCACACTAAATATACAATAAAAGGAAGCATAACACCTTTACTCAGGGGGCAGAGTGAACTCTGAAAGTTTTCCAGGCGGGGGGGGGGGGAGAGACAGAATATAAGAACAAAATGAGAAACAAGGAAAAATAGTGTTGGCTGGCTGGCCGGCTTTCAGTTCCCTGACAGAAATGAGCACATTGTGGAGGAAACACAAAGTTGTTACACTATGTGGGTGTGATGAGGAGAGATTGTGAGTGAGTGTCCTGTCAGAACAAAGTTAGTCCCATAGTTGATGAAATTCATTATCCCAAAACTTCAGCAGAATATATCCCAAGTTTGCAAATGTGTGATCAGCTTGTGACAGGTTGGGCTGGAGATGCTGAGAACTGGGGAGCCCTCAATGCAAGAGCAGACACTCATTCCCATGAAGAGGGAGAGAGGGAGGGAGGGAGGGAGGGAGGGATCATTCATTCCTATACTCAAGTTTAAAGAAAGATGAGTGGCTATCTATGGAGAGACCACTCACAGATATGAAAAATCATTTCCTAAAAATCAAATTTCTCAGTCAGTATGCAAATGCTATGGTGCTTCTCCTAGATAGAGCAAAACACACAAACAAACTGATTCCTTGATCTAGAGCCACAGTGCACATGCTGTGGAAAAGGGGACATGGCCAACTTGAATCACAATATTCATCAGAGCATGAAAAGAGCGTAAAAAGGACACAGAGGAGAGATAATTGTGGTCCTTCCTTCCTCCCTCCCTCCCTCCCTCCCTCCCTCCCTCCCTCCCTCCTTCCCTCAGGAAGTGACTGACAGATGAGACTTTGTCCAAGCAGGTTCTGTCTGAAATACCAGACTTGAGTTTCCCCCTCTGTGGGTATTAGCTAATCAGTCCTCCCTTCTTTCTGTAGGAAGGTGGTGCATGTCTCTCAGAACTTACCTGGTTTCCTCTGCACCAGGTGAACCAGGGAAAAGCTTTCTAAGCCTTATTCAGACCCATAGAGGCTGCGCTGTGTGTGACTTCAGAGACCTCAGGGAGTATAGGGGTGGGTGGGTGCTTGATGCTTCAGACTCATGTCATTGAAGGACATAACATAGTCTGGATTCACAGAGATTCACAACACAGAGCCATTGTCACTTACTAACAGCTCAGGACACCCAGAGCTAACAAGAAATTGCAGTCTCAGCCGGGCTTTAATCACAGCACACACACAGATCTCTGTGAATTCAAAGATGGCCTGATTTACAGAGTGAGTTTTAGGACAGCCCAAGATACACAAAGAAACCCTTTCTTGAAAATCAAAGCAAAACAGCAAAAGAAAGAAAGACAAGGAAAAAGAAAAAAATGGCAGTCTCTTTCCACTCTCTCCTCCATTGGCTCTTAAAGAGCTCTCAAGCTGAACTG
The DNA here is from genome assembly GCF_037038515.1 of Microtus pennsylvanicus. Taxonomy (NCBI): domain Eukaryota; kingdom Metazoa; phylum Chordata; class Mammalia; order Rodentia; family Cricetidae; genus Microtus; species Microtus pennsylvanicus. Next base: position 112,915,882 of record NC_134586.1, on the reverse strand, counting down.
GAGACCATGGTGTCACTCAAAACTGGGAAGCCAGAAACCTTAGGGGGGTCACAGGAGTCGGACTGACTGCAGCACTTGATGCCTCAACCCTGCTAATGGCTGTGATATAAGGCATGGTAAAATACGGGCTTTGGCAGAGCACTACTCCCCTTTCTCTATTATTATTGCTACACAACGAAAAGGACCAGGGGGGGGGTGATGATGTGCAGTCAGTGCTGGTATTGAAATCTCACTGACTCCTTCCGCACTCCTTGTCAATTCCCGACTTTGTCAAATCAACTATCGTGAATCTTTGATGTGGGTTGGCCCTTTAGGAACTCAGAGAAACAAGACAGACAGACCTGTTTCATCCTAGAAACCTCCCAGTTCCTGAGCCCTAGCCCTGGAAGTCTCAAAGCCATCACATCCAGAAATCTCTCTAGTCCCTGCTAGTGGTGAACTCACTTCGTCTTCCCCAGGACCACTAATTATTTCTCCATGTTTTCCTGTGAGATCTGAGGCCAGCTTTCTTCTTCCTCCCTCTGGCCTCTCCACGAACGATCTCCATTCTCTAGACAACATGTCTAGAACCGAGTCTTATAGGCACCGAGAGAGTGTGTCTTGAGGGCAGTTGGCGTTTCTAGGACACGAGTGACATCACAAAATTCCGAGAGCTCTCTGGGATACCGTGGAATTTCCAGAGAAGGGACTGCTGATGTCGTGAGGCACGGCCTTTACCTCCTTGCTGATATTTCTCCCCGAACTGACCGACCGACCGACCGACCGACCGACCAACCGGAACCTGAGGTTTCCTTTCCAGGAGTCTCTCCTCCGACACAGAGGGAGCCATTCAGGATTTCCTCCTTCCAAAACCAGAAATTTCTCTCTGCTTCATTAATATCTTCTCACTACTTCCTGAACCCATGGGGAGTTAGTTAGTTGAACACTCACTTTTTTCATGAATGACCCTTCCTCCCTCTCCTGAACATCTCATATTACTGATTCATACTCAGTAAAACAGTAATATGAGAAATTAGGCCAGGAGGACATGGAAGATGAGGGTTGAGTCTTCTGAAGTGAACAAGCACTTAGGGAAGGCTAAACTTAAGGGAATTTGACTCTGAGTGGCAAGACATGAATAGCTGCTGCCAAGGCACAGATACAGGCACCAACTGGGCCCTCGGCATCCTCCTGCATCATCAGAGCTGTGTGGGAAACTCAGCCCAAAGGAGGGGCCGTGTTCAAAGGGAGAGGGCATTTTCGAGGACAGCACTGTTTTCTTTTTCTTCTTTCTTTCTTTCTTTCTTTCTTTCTTTCTTTCTTTCTTTCTTTCTTTCTTTCTTTTTTTTTTCGAGACAGGGTTGTTCTGTAGTTTTTTTTTTTTTGGAGCCTGTCCTGGAACTAGCTCTTGTAGACCAGGCTGGTCTTGAACTCACATGCTTTCTTTTTTTTTCTATTGGATATTTTTGACTTCTTTATCAAAGATCAGGTGTTCGAAGATGTGTGGATCGATATCCGGGTCTTCTATTCGGTTCCATTGGTCCTCCTGTCTGTTCTTATGCCAGGACCAGGCTGTTTTCAGAACTGTAGCTTACAGAGTGTTCTTGCAGGTGGGGCACAGAAGAGGTTAATTACGGTACCTTAGTTCTTCTGCTTTTCTAGCAGACCGGAGCCCAGCTGACAGGAATCCAGTAGAGATGGTGTCAAGGTTCACACTGACACTAACAGCTGTAACTTGAGCAGGATTTGTGATCCACATGAAATTTGCAATGAATTGCAGCAAATCTGTGACACTCTAACTTGCTCAGGCTCAGTATCTGAACATACAGATGTTTGCAATGATCACTGGCTTCAGGATTTTTTTTTTTTGTTGTTGTTGTTGTTTTGTTTTTCCACGAGACAGGGTATCCCTGTAGCTGAAGTTTAACGGCCTGGTGTTTTTGTGACTTACTGCTTCAAAGAACTTCTCCATTTCTTTATCCCTAAGGGAAAAGAAATATAATCACTAAATACATTTAAGTGTCTTTCAACCATTTTAGATCCCTCTGTTGAGAGTTCTCTGTTTAGGTCTGTACTCCATTTTTTAAAATTGGATTATTTGTTCTTTGGATGACCAATTTCTCGACTTCTTTGTGTATTTTGGAGATTAGTGAAGATCTTTTCCCATTCTGTAAGGCCGTCGTTTTGTCTTGTTGGCCATGTTCTTTGCTTTACAGAAGCTTTTCAGTTTCAGGAGGTCTCACTTATTAATTGTTTCTCTCAGTGTCTGTTTTTTTTTCTTTTTTTTTCTTTTTTCTTTCTTTTTTTTTCTTTTTTTCCTTTTTTTCTTTTTCTTCTTCTTCTTCTTTTCTTTTTTTTCTTTTTTTTCTCTCTTTAGTTTTTTTCTTTGTTCTTTTTTTTTGTTTTGTTTTTCTTTTTTTTTTCTTTTTTCTTTTTTTCTTTTTCTCTCAGTGTCTGTGCTACTGGGGTTCTATTTAGCAAGTGTTCTCCTGTGCCAATGTGTTCAAGTGCATTTGATATTTTTATTTTTATATTCTTTTATTGTGGATGAAGTCAATTATTTGAACTCTCAAATATTTTTATTGTTATTATCTCTCTATTTGTTTGCTTATTTGTGGTTGTTCACCAACTTGACTATCTAGAGGAAGTAAAAGTCGTAACAAGGTTTCCGTAGGTGAACCTGCGGAAGGATCATTAACGTGAGAGAGCAGCGGCGGCGGCTCTGCCCGCCCGCTCGCCTGCCTCGCCCGAGTTCTCGCCGGGAGGCGCGCTCCCCGGGTCGCACGTGTGTTGTGCGCACGGAAGTGTGCGTGCGCACGGGAGCGCGTGGCGGTCGTGAGAGAGAGGTCGAGAGAGGGGGAAGGGGGACGGGCGCCGGCTCGCCCGCCCTCCTCGCCCCGTCCGAGGACCAGTGTCTGGCTCTGCCGCTGGCGGCTCACGGCGGACGGCGGCTCTCTTCCCGCTCTCGCTCTCCTCCGTCCACTCCCGCTGCTCGCCTCACCGCACCGCAGCGGGCCGCGGGTGTGTCCCCTCTTTCCCGGGCGCGCGCCTTTCCCTCTCCATCCCTCTTCCCGGGGGAGGATGGGCGAGGGTCTGGCGGCGCCCCGGGCCCCCTCTCGCCGCCGACCTCCGCTCGCGCGCCGTGGCGCCGCGGCGCGCCTGTCGGGGAGGCGGCGGAGGTTGGGCGCACTTTTTTTTCCCCCCTCTCCACCTCCTTCTCCAAAGGACCGGGGTAGACCAGTAGTCCCTCCCACCGGGCGGGAGGCCATTTTTTTCCCCCGGGGATGCGGCGGGTCGACCAGATGTCCCGCTGGACTCTTTTTTTTTTTTAATGTATAATATATATTATATCTTCCTAGACCTGACGGGTCGACCAGTTGTCTCTGTGCACTTCCTTTTTTTTTGACGGACTGGAAGCGGGTCGACCAGTTGTCCGATTAAATATTTGGCCTTAAAATGCTAAGTACCGGGGTCGACCAGTTGGCCTTGTGAACTTGGGTCGACCAGTTGTCTTTTTCCATGTCTTGATTGACTGATGTCATTCTTCAATGTGTTGGTGGTTAGTTTATCTCTTTTGTTCTCTATGCCAACACGCCCCACTCACCAAACACTTTTTTTTTAATTTATTTATTTACTTATTTTTATTTTACTTTTTTATTATTTATTTATTTATTTATACATACATACATACATCCTGTCTATCTGTCCAGATGGGGCAGGGGTAGAAGGGGCTAGCTATGAGAGGAAGGTGCTCGGTGGGCATCCAGTTGTAAATAAGGCTGGGAATAAATAGCTGAATATTAATTCATTTGAGTAATATTAAAACTGTTCAAGTAGAAAACAATTGCTTTCTTTTTCTGTTTGCCCAGAGATCTGACTGACTGCAACTTGGAAAGAAGACGGCCCTGCTGGACAGAGACTTCCCTCCTGCTTTGGGTGGGTCGACCAGTTTACATGTTTATTTCCACGTTTTGTCTTTTATGGATTGAATGGATGTGTCTCTCTCTTTTTTTTTTTTTTTTTTGGTTTTTCGAGACAGGGTTTCTCTGTGGCTTTGGAGCCTGTCCTGGAACTAGCACTGTAGACCAGGCTGGTCTCGAACTCACAGAGATCCGCCTACCTCTGCCTCCCGAGTACTGGGATTAAAGGCGTGCGCCACCATCGCCCGGCTCTCATTTTTTTTTTCACGATTGCTTGCTTGCTTGCTTGCTTACTTACTTACTTACTTACTATCTGTTCAGCCCATCTCATTTACTTACTTCTTTAAAAAAAATGACCCACCTAGTTATTTACTTACTTACTTACTTACTTACTTGTTCATTCATTCCTTCACTTCCTTATCTTCTTTCATATATCTGTTTATTTATCTGCTGATTTAGCGTGACTCATTTACTTATTGAATGTTTCAATTATTATTTAGTTTTATTCATTTATTCATTCTTTATGTCTATTTTTATGTATGTATTTACTTACTTTCTTAATTTTTTTTTACTTTTTAAAATTTACTTAATTTTTTTCTTTCTTTGGGAATGTAGATTCTTTCTTCCTTTCTTCCTTTCTTTCCTTCTTTCTGTCTCCTGACTGTCACTGGCTAAGAAAATGGTGGCCTCCATGTCACTGGTCAGCATAGCAGCTCCTAAAATGGAATTTGATGAAGGGATACATAGATAGATAGATAGATAGATAGATAGATAGATAGATAGATAGATAGATAGATAGATAGATGGGATGCGCACACGCTCACACACACACACACACACACACACATATGCACGCACGTGCATGACATGTACAGATGGGGGGCGATTCCAATGTTTTCAGAGGAAGGTGCTCGCTGGTAATAATAAATGTGCTGGTAAATAAGGCTGGAAATAGCTGAATATTAAATCATTAAAACTCTTCAAATAAATAAAAAGCAATTCCATTTCTCTCTCTCTCTCTTTCTCACCATATACCAGCACATCTGAACTGACTGCAACATACAAAAGAAGAAGAAACACGGAAAGAAGACATCCCTGCTGGACAGGATCTGAGATGAGAATAAATTCATCGAATGGCTGCCAACAGCATTTCATTGAGAAGAGATTCCACATTTTATGCTGTACAGTTACTTAGTTAGATAGATAGATAAAGAGAGGCCTGTGAACTGGGGTGGGCTGTGGCTTCTCAGGTCACCTCAGGTCAGGGAGGGGCTGAGGAGTGTCCCATTGGCCTTGACAATAGGCAGGAGTCAGAGGTTAATGTCAGGGCAGGGCCTGAGAGTTCCTCAAAGGGAATGAATGGAGACCCTTGCTTACCTAAGAAATGCCTGACCTTGGAAAAGGACTTGTGGAAAGCGGGCCCTTGAAACTGTGGTTTCACGTCTTACTAGAAAGCTCCCTCTTGGAAGGGAAAGTCATCGTGATATCTTACTCTTTTCCCAAGGATACCCTACCTACCCTTCTGATCATTCTTACTGAATTAAGTCTTCCACTGCAAATAAATAAATAATAAATGAAGTGGGTGAGTGAGTGAGTGAGTGAGTAAGTAAGTAAGTAAGTAAGTAAACAAGCAAATACGTGGATGGACAAATAAATACAAAGTTTGCTGTTGTTGACTGACTTTTGATTTCATAATGAATCTCTCTCTCTCTCTCTCTCTCTCTCTCACACACACACACACACACACGCACACTAAATATACAATAAAAGGAAGCATAACACCTTTACTCAGGGGGCAGAGTGAACTCTGAAAGTTTTCCAGGTGGGGGGGGGGGGAGAGACAGAATATAAGAACAAAATGAGAAACAAGGAAAAATAGTGTTGGCTGGCTGGCCGGCTTTCAGTTCCCTGACAGAAATGAGCACATTGTGGAGGAAACACAAAGTTGTTACACTATGTGGGTGTGATGAGGAGAGATTGTGAGTGAGTGTCCTGTCAGAACAAAGTTAGTCCCATAGTTGATGAAATTCATTATCCCAAAACTTCAGCAGAATATATCCCAAGTTTGCAAATGTGTGATCAGCTTGTGACAGGTTGGGCTGGAGATGCTGAGAACTGGGGAGCCCTCAATGCAAGAGCAGACACTCATTCCCATGAAGAGGGAGAGAGGGAGGGAGGGAGGGAGGGAGGGATCATTCATTCCTATACTCAAGTTTAAAGAAAGATGAGTGGCTATCTATGGAGAGACCACTCACAGATATGAAAAATCATTTCCTAAAAATCAAATTTCTCAGTCAGTATGCAAATGCTATGGTGCTTCTCCTAGATAGAGCAAAACACACAAACAAACTGATTCCTTGATCTAGAGCCACAGTGCACATGCTGTGGAAAAGGGGACATGGCCAACTTGAATCACAATATTCATCAGAGCATGAAAAGAGCGTAAAAAGGACACAGAGGAGAGATAATTGTGGTCCTTCCTTCCTCCCTCCCTCCCTCCCTCCCTCCCTCCCTCCCTCCTTCCCTCAGGAAGTGACTGACAGATGAGACTTTGTCCAAGCAGGTTCTGTCTGAAATACCAGACTTGAGTTTCCCCCTCTGTGGGTATTAGCTAATCAGTCCTCCCTTCTTTCTGTAGGAAGGTGGTGCATGTCTCTCAGAACTTACCTGGTTTCCTCTGCACCAGGTGAACCAGGGAAAAGCTTTCTAAGCCTTATTCAGACCCATAGAGGCTGCGCTGTGTGTGACTTCAGAGACCTCAGGGAGTATAGGGGTGGGTGGGTGCTTGATGCTTCAGACTCATGTCATTGAAGGACATAACATAGTCTGGATTCACAGAGATTCACAACACAGAGCCATTGTCACTTACTAACAGCTCAGGACACCCAGAGCTAACAAGAAATTGCAGTCTCAGCCGGGCTTTAATCACAGCACACACACAGATCTCTGTGAATTCAAAGATGGCCTGATTTACAGAGTGAGTTTTAGGACAGCCCAAGATACACAAAGAAACCCTTTCTTGAAAATCAAAGCAAAACAGCAAAAGAAAGAAAGACAAGGAAAAAGAAAAAAATGGCAGTCTCTTTCCACTCTCTCCTCCATTGGCTCTTAAAGAGCTCTCAAGCTGAACTGGAGACCATGGTGTCACTCAAAACTGGGAAGCCAGAAACCTTAGGGGGGTCACAGGAGTCGGACTGACTGCAGCACTTGATGCCTCAACCCTGCTAATGGCTGTGATATAAGGCATGGTAAAATACGGGCTTTGGCAGAGCACTACTCCCCTTTCTCTATTATTATTGCTACACAACGAAAAGGACCAGGGGGGGGTGATGATGTGCAGTCAGTGCTGGTATTGAAATCTCACTGACTCCTTCCGCACTCCTTGTCAATTCCCGACTTTGTCAAATCAACTATCGTGAATCTTTGATGTGGGTTGGCCCTTTAGGAACTCAGAGAAACAAGACAGACAGACCTGTTTCATCCTAGAAACCTCCCAGTTCCTGAGCCCTAGCCCTGGAAGTCTCAAAGCCATCACATCCAGAAATCTCTCTAGTCCCTGCTAGTGGTGAACTCACTTCGTCTTCCCCAGGACCACTAATTATTTCTCCATGTTTTCCTGTGAGATCTGAGGCCAGCTTTCTTCTTCCTCCCTCTGGCCTCTCCACGAACGATCTCCATTCTCTAGACAACATGTCTAGAACCGAGTCTTATAGGCACCGAGAGAGTGTGTCTTGAGGGCAGTTGGCGTTTCTAGGACACGAGTGACATCACAAAATTCCGAGAGCTCTCTGGGATACCGTGGAATTTCCAGAGAAGGGACTGCTGATGTCGTGAGGCACGGCCTTTACCTCCTTGCTGATATTTCTCCCCGAACTGACCGACCGACCGACCGACCGACCGACCAACCGGAACCTGAGGTTTCCTTTCCAGGAGTCTCTCCTCCGACACAGAGGGAGCCATTCAGGATTTCCTCCTTCCAAAACCAGAAATTTCTCTCTGCTTCATTAATATCTTCTCACTACTTCCTGAACCCATGGGGAGTTAGTTAGTTGAACACTCACTTTTTTCATGAATGACCCTTCCTCCCTCTCCTGAACATCTCATATTACTGATTCATACTCAGTAAAACAGTAATATGAGAAATTAGGCCAGGAGGACATGGAAGATGAGGGTTGAGTCTTCTGAAGTGAACAAGCACTTAGGGAAGGCTAAACTTAAGGGAATTTGACTCTGAGTGGCAAGACATGAATAGCTGCTGCCAAGGCACAGATACAGGCACCAACTGGGCCCTAGGCATCCTCCTGCATCATCAGAGCTGTGTGGGAAACTCAGCCCAAAGGAGGAGCCGTGTTCAAAGGGAGAGGGCATTTTCGAGGACAGCACTGTTTTCTTTTTCTTCTTTCTTTCTTTCTTTCTTTCTTTCTTTCTTTCTTTCTTTTTTTTTTTTCGAGACAGGGTTGTTCTGTAGTTTTTTTTTTTTTTGGAGCCTGTCCTGGAACTAGCTCTTGTAGACCAGGCTGGTCTTGAACTCACATGCTTTCTTTTTTTTTCTATTGGATATTTTTGACTTCTTTATCAAAGATCAGGTGTTCGAAGATGTGTGGATCGATATCCGGGTCTTCTATTCGGTTCCATTGGTCCTCCTGTCTGTTCTTATGCCAGGACCAGGCTGTTTTCAGAACTGTAGCTTACAGAGTGTTCTTGCAGGTGGGGCACAGAAGAGGTTAATTACGGTACCTTAGTTCTTCTGCTTTTCTAGCAGACCGGAGCCCAGCTGACAGGAATCCAGTAGAGATGGTGTCAAGGTTCACACTGACACTAACAGCTGTAACTTGAGCAGGATTTGTGATCCACATGAAATTTGCAATGAATTGCAGCAAATCTGTGACACTCTAACTTGCTCAGGCTCAGTATCTGAACATACAGATGTTTGCAATGATCACTGGCTTCAGGATTTTTTTTTTTTTGTTGTTGTTGTTGTTTTGTTTTTCCACGAGACAGGGTTTCCCTGTAGCTGAAGTTTAACGGCCTGGTGTTTTTGTGACTTACTGCTTCAAAGAACTTCTCCATTTCTTTATCCCTAAGGGAAAAGAAATATAATCACTAAATACATTTAAGTGTCTTTCAACCATTTTAGATCCCTCTGTTGAGAGTTCTCTGTTTAGGTCTGTACTCCATTTTTTAAAATTGGATTATTTGTTCTTTGGATGACCAATTTCTCGACTTCTTTGTGTATTTTGGAGATTAGTGAAGATCTTTTCCCATTCTGTAAGGCCGTCGTTTTGTCTTGTTGGCCATGTTCTTTGCTTTACAGAAGCTTTTCAGTTTCAGGAGGTCTCACTTATTAATTGTTTCTCTCAGTGTCTGTTTTTTTTTCTTTTTTTTTCTTTTTTCTTTCTTTTTTTTTCTTTTTTTTCTTTTTTTCTTTTTTTCTTTTTTTTCTTCTTCTTCTTTTCTTTTTTTTTTCTTTTTTTTCTCTCTTTAGTTTTTTTCTTTGTTCTTTTTTTTTGTTTTGTTTTTCTTTTTTTTTTCTTGTTTCTTTTTTTTCTTTTTCTCTCAGTGTCTGTGCTACTGGGGTTCTATTTAGCAAGCGTTCTCCTGTGCCAATGTGTTCAAGTGCATTTGATATTTTTATTTTTATATTCTTTTATTGTGGATGAAGTCAATTATTTGAACTCTCAAATATTTTTATTGTTATTATCTCTCTATTTGTTTGCTTATTTGTGGTTGTTCACCAACTTGACTATCTAGAGGAAGTAAAAGTCATAACAAGGTTTCCGTAGGTGAACCTGCGGAAGGATCATTAACGTGAGAGAGCAGCGGCGGCGGCTCTGCACGCCCGCTCGCCTGCCTCGCCCGAGTTCTCGCCGGGAGGCTCGCTCCCCGGGTCGCACGTGTGTTGTGCTCACGGAAGTGTGCGTGCGCACGGGCGCGCGTGGCGGTCGTGAGAGAGAGGTCGAGAGAGGGGGAAGGGGGACGGGCGCCGGCTCGCCCACCCTCCTCGCCCCGTCCGAGGACCCGTGTCTGGCTCTGCCGCTGGCGGCTCACGGCGGACGGCGGCTCTCTTCCCGCTCTCGCTCTCCTCCGTCCACTCAAGCTGCTTGCCTCACCGCACCGCAGCGGCCCGCGGGTGTGTCCCCTCTTTCCCGGGCGCGCGCCTTTCCCTCTCCATCCCTCTTCCCGGGGGAGGATGGGCGAGGGTCTGGCGGCGCCCCGGGCCCCCTCTCGCCGCCGACCTCCGCTCGCGCGCCGTGGCGCCGCGGCGCGCCTGTCGGGGAGGCGGCGGAGGTTGGGCGCACTTTTTTTTCCCCCCTCTCCACCTCCTTCTCCAAAGGACCGGGGTAGACCAGTAGTTCCTCCCACCGGGGGGGAGGCCATTTTTTTCCCCCGGGGATGCGGCGGGTCAACCAGATGTCCCGCTGGACTCTTTTTTTTTTTTTTAATGTATAATATATATTATATCTTCCTAGACCTGACGGGTCGACCAGTTGTCTCTGTGCACTTCCTTTTTTTTGACGGACTGGAAGCGGGTCGACCAGTTGTCCGATTAAATATTTGGCCTTAAAATGCTAAGTACCGGGGTCGACCAGTTGGCCTTGTGAACTTGGGTCGACCAGTTGTCTTTTTCCATGTCTTGATTGACTGATGTCATTCTTCAATGTGTTGGTGGTTAGTTTATCTCTTTTGTTCTCTATGCCAACACGCCCCACTCACCAAACACTTTTTTTTTAATTTATTTATTTACTTATTTTTATTTTACTTTTTTATTATTTATTTATTTATTTATAAATACATACATACATCCTGTCTATCTGTCCAGATGGGGCAGGGGTAGAAGGGGCTAGCTATGAGAGGAAGGTGCTCGGTGGGCATCCAGTTGTAAATAAGGCTGGGAATAAATAGCTGAATATTAATTCATTTGAGTAATATTAAAACTGTTCAAGTAGAAAACAATTGCTTTCTTTTTCTGTTTGCCCAGAGATCTGACTGACTGCAACTTGGAAAGAAGACGGCCCTGCTGGACAGAGACCTCCCTCCTGCTTTGGGTGGGTCGACCAGTTTACATGTTTATTTCCACGTTTTGTCTTTTATGGATTGAATGGATGTGTCTCTCTCTCTTTTTTTTTTTTTTTTGGTTTTTCGAGACAGGGTTTCTCTGTGGCTTTGGAGCCTGTCCTGGAACTAGCACTGTAGACCAGGCTGGTCTCGAACTCACAGAGATCCGCCTACCTCTGCCTCCCGAGTACTGGGATTAAAGGCGTGCACCACCATCGTCCGGCTCTCATTTTTTTTTTCACGATTGCTTGCTTGCTTGCTTGCTTACTTACTTACTTACTTACTATCTGTTCAGCCCATCTCATTTACTTACTTCTTTAAAAAAAATGACCCACCTAGTTATTTACTTACTTACTTACTTACTTGTTCATTCATTCCTTCACTTCCTTATCTTCTTTCATATATCTGTTTATTTATCTGCTGATTTAGCGTGACTCATTTACTTATTGAATGTTTCAATTATTATTTAGTTTTATTCATTTATTCATTCTTTATGTCTATTTTTATGTATGTATTTACTTACTTTCTTAATTTTTTTTTTACTTTTTAAAATTTACTTAATTTTTTTCTTTCTTTGGGAATGTAGATTCTTTCTTCCTTTCTTCCTTTCTTTCCTTCTTTCTGTCTCCTGACTGTCACTGGCTAAGAAAATGGTGGCCTCCATGTCACTGGTCAGCATAGCAGCTCCTAAAATGGAATTTGATGAAGGGATACATAGATAGATAGATAGATAGATAGATAGATAGATAGATAGATAGATAGATAGATAGATAGATGGGATGCGCACACGCTCACACACACACACACACACACACACACATATGCACGCACGTGCATGACATGTACAGATGGGGGGCGATTCCAATGTTTTCAGAGGAAGGTGCTCGCTGGTAATAATAAATGTGCTGGTAAATAAGGCTGGAAATAGCTGAATATTAAATCATTAAAACTCTTCAAATAAATAAAAAGCAATTCCATTTCTCTCTCTCTCTCTTTCTCACCATATACCAGCACATCTGAACTGACTGCAACATACAAAAGAAGAAGAAACACGGAAAGAAGACATCCCTGCTGGACAGGATCTGAGATGAGAATAAATTCATCGAATGGCTGCCAACAGCATTTCATTGAGAAGAGATTCCACATTTTATGCTGTACAGTTACTTAGTTAGATAGATAGATAAAGAGAGGCCTGTGAACTGGGGTGGGCTGTGGCTTCTCAGGTCACCTCAGGTCAGGGAGGGGCTGAGGAGTGTCCCATTGGCCTTGACAATAGGCAGGAGTCAGAGGTTAATGTCAGGGCAGGGCCTGAGAGTTCCTCAAAGGGAATGAATGGAGACCCTTGCTTACCTAAGAAATGCCTGACCTTGGAAAAGGACTTGTGGAAAGCGGGCCCTTGAAACTGTGGTTTCACGTCTTACTAGAAAGCTCCCTCTTGGAAGGGAAAGTCATCGTGATATCTTACTCTTTTCCCAAGGATACCCTACCTACCCTTCTGATCATTCTTACTGAATTAAGTCTTCCACTGCAAATAAATAAATAATAAATGAAGTGGGTGAGTGAGTGAGTGAGTGAGTAAGTAAGTAAGTAAGTAAGTAAACAAGCAAATACGTGGATGGACAAATAAATACAAAGTTTGCTGTTGTTGACTGACTTTTGATTTCATAATGAATCTCTCTCTCTCTCTCTCTCTCACACACACACACACACACACACACACACACTAAATATACAATAAAAGGAAGCATAACACCTTTACTCAGGGGGCAGAGTGAACTCTGAAAGTTTTCCAGGCGGGGGGGGGGGGAGAGACAGAATATAAGAACAAAATGAGAAACAAGGAAAAATAGTGTTGGCTGGCTGGCCGGCTTTCAGTTCCCTGACAGAAATGAGCACATTGTGGAGGAAACACAAAGTTGTTACACTATGTGGGTGTGATGAGGAGAGATTGTGAGTGAGTGTCCTGTCAGAACAAAGTTAGTCCCATAGTTGATGAAATTCATTATCCCAAAACTTCAGCAGAATATATCCCAAGTTTGCAAATGTGTGATCAGCTTGTGACAGGTTGGGCTGGAGATGCTGAGAACTGGGGAGCCCTCAATGCAAGAGCAGACACTCATTCCCATGAAGAGGGAGAGAGGGAGGGAGGGAGGGAGGGAGGGATCATTCATTCCTATACTCAAGTTTAAAGAAAGATGAGTGGCTATCTATGGAGAGACCACTCACAGATATGAAAAATCATTTCCTAAAAATCAAATTTCTCAGTCAGTATGCAACTGCTATGGTGCTTCTCCTAGATAGAGCAAAACACACAAACAAACTGATTCCTTGATCTAGAGCCACAGTGCACATGCTGTGGAAAAGGGGACATGGCCAACTTGAATCACAATATTCATCAGAGCATGAAAAGAGCGTAAAAAGGACACAGAGGAGAGATAATTGTGGTCCTTCCTTCCTCCCTCCCTCCCTCCCTCCCTCCCTCCCTCCCTCCTTCCCTCAGGAAGTGACTGACAGATGAGACTTTGTCCAAGCAGGTTCTGTCTGAAATACCAGACTTGAGTTTCCCCCTCTGTGGGTATTAGCTAATCAGTCCTCCCTTCTTTCTGTAGGAAGGTGGTGCATGTCTCTCAGAACTTACCTGGTTTCCTCTGCACCAGGTGAACCAGGGAAAAGCTTTCTAAGCCTTATTCAGACCCATAGAGGCTGCGCTGTGTGTGACTTCAGAGACCTCAGGGAGTATAGGGGTGGGTGGGTGCTTGATGCTTCAGACTCATGTCATTGAAGGATATAACATAGTCTGGATTCACAGAGATTCACAACAGAGAGCCATTGTCACTTACTAACAGCTCAGGACACCCAGAGCTAACAAGAAATTGCAGTCTCAGCCGGGCTTTAATCACTGCACACACACAGATCTCTGTGAATTCAAAGATGGCCTGATTTACAGAGTGAGTTTTAGGACAGCCCAAGATACAAAAAGAAACCCTTTCTTGAAAAACAAAGCAAAACAGCAAAAGAAAGAAAGACAAGGAAAAAGAAAAAAATGGCAGTCTCTTTCCACTCTCTCCTCCATTGGCTCTTAAAGAGCTCTCAAGCTGAACTGGAGACCATGGTGTCACTCAAAACTGGGAAGCCAGAAACCTTAGGGGGGTCACAGGAGTCGGACTGACTGCAGCACTTGATGCCTCAACCCTGCTAATGGCTGTGATATAAGGCATGGTAAAATACGGGCTTTGGCAGAGCACTACTCCCCTTTCTCTATTATTATTGCTACACAACGAAAAGGACCGGGGGGGGGGTGATGATGTGCAGTCAGTGCTGGTATTGAAATCTCACTGACTCCTTCCGCACTCCTTGTCAATTCCCGACTTTGTCAAATCAACTATCGTGAATCTTTGATGTGGGTTGGCCCTTTAGGAACTCAGAGAAACAAGACAGACAGACCTGTTTCATCCCAGAAACCTCCCAGTTCCTGAGCCCTAGCCCTGGAAGTCTCAAAGCCATCACATCCAGAAATCTCTCTAGTCCCTGCTAGTGGTGAACTCACTTCGTCTTCCCCAGGACCACTAATTATTTCTCCATGTTTTCCTGTGAGATCTGAGGCCAGCTTTCTTCTTCCTCCCTCTGGCCTCTCCACGAACGATCTCCATTCTCTAGACAACATGTCTAGAACCGAGTCTTATAGGCACCGAGAGAGTGTGTCTTGAGGGCAGTTGGCGTTTCTAGGACACGAGTGACATCACAAAATTCCGAGAGCTCTCTGGGATACCGTGGAATTTCCAGAGAAGGGACTGCTGATGTCGTGAGGCACGGCCTTTACCTCCTTGCTGATATTTCTCCCCGAACTGACCGACCGACCGACCGACCGACCGACCAACCGGAACCTGAGGTTTCCTTTCCAGGAGTCTCTCCTCCGACACAGAGGGAGCCATTCAGGATTTCCTCCTTCCAAAACCAGAAATTTCTCTCTGCTTCATTAATATCTTCTCACTACTTCCTGAACCCATGGGGAGTTAGTTAGTTGAACACTCACTTTTTTCATGAATGACCCTTCCTCCCTCTCCTGAACATCTCATATTACTGATTCATACTCAGTAAAACAGTAATATGAGAAATTAGGCCAGGAGGACATGGAAGATGAGGGTTGAGTCTTCTGAAGTGAACAAGCACTTAGGGAAGGCTAAACTTAAGGGAATTTGACTCTGAGTGGCAAGACATGAATAGCTGCTGCCAAGGCACAGATACAGGCACCAACTGGGCCCTCGGCATCCTCCTGCATCATCAGAGCTGTGTGGGAAACTCAGCCCAAAGGAGGGGCCGTGTTCAAAGGGAGAGGGCATTTTCGAGGACAGCACTGTTTTCTTTTTCTTCTTCCTTTCTTTCTTTCTTTCTTTCTTTCTTTCTTTCTTTCTTTCTTTTTTTTTTTTCGAGACAGGGTTGTTCTGTAGTTTTTTTTTTTTTTTGGAGCCTGTCCTGGAACTAGCTCTTGTAGACCAGGCTGGTCTTGAACTCACATGCTTTCTTTTTTTTTCTATTGGATATTTTTGACTTCTTTATCAAAGATCAGGTGTTCGAAGATGTGTGATCGATATCCGGGTCTTCTATTCGGTTCCATTGGTCCTCCTGTCTGTTCTTATGCCAGGACCAGGCTGTTTTCAGAACTGTAGCTTACAGAGTGTTCTTGCAGGTGGGGCACAGAAGAGGTTAATTACGGTACCTTAGTTCTTCTGCTTTTCTAGCAGACCGGAGCCCAGCTGACAGGAATCCAGTAGAGATGGTGTCAAGGTTCACACTGACACTAACAGCTGTAACTTGAGCAGGATTTGTGATCCACATGAAATTTGCAATGAATTGCAGCAAATCTGTGACACTCTAACTTGCTCAGGCTCAGTATCTGAACATACAGATGTTTGCAATGATCACTGGCTTCAGGATTTTTTTTTTGTTGTTGTTGTTGTTGTTTTGTTTTTCCACGAGACAGGGTTTCCCTGTAGCTGAAGTTTAACGGCCTGGTGTTTTTGTGACTTACTGCTTCAAAGAACTTCTCCATTTCTTTATCCCTAAGGGAAAAGAAATATAATCACTAAATACATTTAAGTGTCTTTCAACCATTTTAGATCCCTCTGTTGAGAGTTCTCTGTTTAGGTCTGTACTCCATTTTTTAAAATTGGATTATTTGTTCTTTGGATGACCAATTTCTCGACTTCTTTGTGTATTTTGGAGATTAGTGAAGATCTTTTCCCATTCTGTAAGGCCGTCGTTTTGTCTTGTTGGCCATGTTCTTTGCTTTACAGAAGCTTTTCAGTTTCAGGAGGTCTCACTTATTAATTGTTTCTCTCAGTGTCTGTTTTTTTTTCTTTTTTTTTCTTTTTTCTTTCTTTTTTTTTCTTTTTTTTCTTTTTTTCTTTTTTTCTTTTTTTTCTTCTTCTTCTTTTCTTTTTTTTTCTTTTTTTTCTCTCTTTAGTTTTTTTCTTTGTTCTTTTTTTTTGTTTTGTTTTTCTTTTTTTTTTCTTTTTTCTTTTTTTTCTTTTTCTCTCAGTGTCTGTGCTACTGGGGTTCTATTTAGCAAGCGTTCTCCTGTGCCAATGTGTTCAAGTGCATTTGATATTTTTATTTTTATATTCTTTTATTGTGGATGAAGTCAATTATTTGAACTCTCAAATATTTTTATTGTTATTATCTCTCTATTTGTAGGCTTATTTGTGGTTGTTCACCAACTTGACTATCTAGAGGAAGTAAAAGTCGTAACAAGGTTTCCGTAGGTGAACCTGCGGAAGGATCATTAACGTGAGAGAGCAGCGGCGGCGGCTCTGCCCGCCCGCTCGCCTGCCTCGCCCGAGTTCTCGCCGGGAGGCGCGCTCCCCGGGTCGCACGTGTGTTGTGCGCACGGAAGTGTGCGTGCGCACGGGCGCACGTGGCGGTCGTGAGAGAGAGGTCGAGAGAGGGGGAAGGGGGACGGGCGCCGGCTCGCCCGCCCTCCTCGCCCCGTCCGAGGACCCGTGTCTGGCTCTGCCGCTGGCGGCTCACGGCGGACGGCGGCTCTCTTCCCGCTCTCGCTCTCCTCCGTCCACTCCCGCTGCTTGCCTCACCGCACCGCAGCGGCCCGCGGGTGTGTCCCCTCTTTCCCGGGCGCGCGCCTTTCCCTCTCCATCCCTCTTCCCGGGGGAGGATGGGCGAGGGTCTGGCGGCGCCCCGGGCCCCCTCTCGCCGCCGACCTCCGCTCGCGCGCCGTGGCGCCGCGGCGCGCCTGTCGGGGAGGCGGCGGAGGTTGGGCGCACTTTTTTTTCCCCCCTCTCCACCTCCTTCTCCAAAGGACCGGGGTAGACCAGTAGTCCCTCCCACCGGGCGGGAGGCCATTTTTTTCCCCCGGGGATGCGGCGGGTCGACCAGATGTCCCGCTGGACTCTTTTTTTTTTTTTTTTTAATGTATAATATATATTATATCTTCCTAGACCTGACGGGTCGACCAGTTGTCTCTGTGCACTTCCTTTTTTTTGACGGACTGGAAGCGGGTCGACCAGTTGTCCGATTAAATATTTGGCCTTAAAATGCTAAGTACCGGGGTCGACCAGTTGGCCTTGTGAACTTGGGTCGACCAGTTGTCTTTTTCCATGTCTTGATTGACTGATGTCATTCTTCAATGTGTTGGTGGTTAGTTTATCTCTTTTGTTCTCGATCCCAACACGCCACACTCACCAAACACTTTTTTTTTAATTTATTTATTTACTTATTTTTATTTTACTTTTTTATTATTTATTTATTTATACATACATACATACATCCTGTCTATCTGTCCAGATGGGGCAGGGGTAGAAGGGGCTAGCTATGAGAGGAAGGTGCTCGGTGGGCATCCAGTTGTAAATAAGGCTGGGAATAAATAGCTGAATATTAATTCATTTGAGTAATATTAAAACTGTTCAAGTAGAAAACAATTGCTTTCTTTTTCTGTTTGCCCAGAGATCTGACTGACTGCAACTTGGAAAGAAGACGGCCCTGCTGGACAGAGACCTCCCTCCTGCTTTGGGTGGGTCGACCAGTTTACATGTTTATTTCCACGTTTTGTCTTTTATGGATTGAATGGATGTGTCTCTCTCTCTTTTTTTTTTTTTTTGGTTTTTCGAGACAGGGTTTCTCTGTGGCTTTGGAGCCTGTCCTGGAACTAGCACTGTAGACCAGACTGGTCTCGAACTCACAGAGATCCGCCTACCTCTGCCTCCCGAGTACTGGGATTAAAGGCGTGCGCCACCATCGCCCGGCTCTCATTTTTTTTTTCACGATTGCTTGCTTGCTTGCTTGCTTACTTACTTACTTACTTACTATCTGTTCAGCCCATCTCATTTACTTACTTCTTTAAAAAAAATGACCCACCTAGTTATTTACTTACTTACTTACTTACTTACTTGTTCATTCATTCCTTCACTTCCTTATCTTCTTTCATATATCTGTTTATTTATCTGCTGATTTAGCGTGACTCATTTACTTATTGAATGTTTCAATTATTATTTAGTTTTATTCATTTATTCATTCTTTATGTCTATTTTTATGTATGTATTTACTTACTTTCTTAATTTTTTTTTACTTTTTAAAATTTACTTAATTTTTTTCTTTCTTTGGGAATGTAGATTCTTTCTTCCTTTCTTCCTTTCTTTCCTTCTTTCTGTCTCCTGACTGTCACTGGCTAAGAAAATGGTGGCCTCCATGTCACTGGTCAGCATAGCAGCTCCTAAAATGGAATTTGATGAAGGGATACATAGATAGATAGATAGATAGATAGATAGATAGATAGATAGATAGATAGATGGGATGCGCACACGCTCACACACACACACACACACACACACACACACACATATGCACGCACGTGCATGACATGTACAGATGGGGGGCGATTCCAATGTTTTCAGAGGAAGGTGCTCGCTGGTAATAATAAATGTGCTGGTAAATAAGGCTGGAAATAGCTGAATATTAAATCATTAAAACTCTTCAAATAAATAAAAAGCAATTCCATTTCTCTCTCTCTCTCTTTCTCACCATATACCAGCACATCTGAACTGACTGCAACATACAAAAGAAGAAGAAACACGGAAAGAAGACATCCCTGCTGGACAGGATCTGAGATGAGAATAAATTCATCGAATGGCTGCCAACAGCATTTCATTGAGAAGAGATTCCACATTTTATGCTGTACAGTTACTTAGTTAGATAGATAGATAAAGAGAGGCCTGTGAACTGGGGTGGGCTGTGGCTTCTCAGGTCACCTCAGGTCAGGGAGGGGCTGAGGAGTGTCCCATTGGCCTTGACAATAGGCAGGAGTCAGAGGTTAATGTCAGGGCAGGGCCTGAGAGTTCCTCAAAGGGAATGAATGGAGACCCTTGCTTACCTAAGAAATGCCTGACCTTGGAAAAGGACTTGTGGAAAGCGGGCCCTTGAAACTGTGGTTTCACGTCTTACTAGAAAGCTCCCTCTTGGAAGGGAAAGTCATCGTGATATCTTACTCTTTTCCCAAGGATACCCTACCTACCCTTATGATCATTCTTACTGAATTAAGTCTTCCACTGCAAATAAATAAATAAATAAATAATAAATGAAGTGGGTGAGTGAGTGAGTGAGTGAGTAAGTAAGTAAGTAAGTAAGTAAACAAGCAAATACGTGGATGGACAAATAAATACAAAGTTTGCTGTTGTTGACTGACTTTTGATTTCATAATGAATCTCTCTCTCTCTCTCTCACACACACACACACACACACACGCACACTAAATATACAATAAAAGGAAGCATAACACCTTTACTCAGGGGGCAGAGTGAACTCTGAAAGTTTTCCAGGCGGGGGGGGAGGAGAGACAGAATATAAGAACAAAATGAGAAACAAGGAAAAATAGTGTTGGCTGGCTGGCCGGCTTTCAGTTCCCTGACAGAAATGAGCACATTGTGGAGGAAACACAAAGTTGTTACACTATGTGGGTGTGATGAGGAGAGATTGTGAGTGAGTGTCCTGTCAGAACAAAGTTAGTCCCATAGTTGATGAAATTCATTATCCCAAAACTTCAGCAGAATATATCCCAAGTTTGCAAATGTGTGATCAGCTTGTGACAGGTTGGGCTGGAGATGCTGAGAACTGGGGAGCCCTCAATGCAAGAGCAGACACTCATTCCCATGAAGAGGGAGAGAGGGAGGGAGGGAGGGAGGGAGGGATCATTCATTCCTATACTCAAGTTTAAAGAAAGATGAGTGGCTATCTATGGAGAGACCACTCACAGATATGAAAAATCATTTCCTAAAAATCAAATTTCTCAGTCAGTATGCAACTGCTATGGTGCTTCTCCTAGATAGAGCAAAACACACAAACAAACTGATTCCTTGATCTAGAGCCACAGTGCACATGCTGTGGAAAAGGGGACATGGCCAACTTGAATCACAATATTCATCAGAGCATGAAAAGAGCGTAAAAAGGACACAGAGGAGAGATAATTGTGGTCCTTCCTCCCTCCCTCCCTCCCTCCCTCCCTCCCTCCCTCCCTCCCTCCTTCCCTCAGGAAGTGACTGACAGATGAGACTTTGTCCAAGCAGGTTCTGTCTGAAATACCAGACTTGAGTTTCCCCCTCTGTGGGTATTAGCTAATCAGTCCTCCCTTCTTTCTGTAGGAAGGTGGTGCATGTCTCTCAGAACTTACCTGGTTTCCTCTGCACCAGGTGAACCAGGGAAAAGCTTTCTAAGCCTTATTCAGACCCATAGAGGCTGCGCTGTGTGTGACTTCAGAGACCTCAGGGAGTATAGGGGTGGGTGGGTGCTTGATGCTTCAGACTCATGTCATTGAAGGACATAACATAGTCTGGATTCACAGAGATTCACAACACAGAGCCATTGTCACTTACTAACAGCTCAGGACACCCAGAGCTAACAAGAAATTGCAGTCTCAGCCGGGCTTTAATCACAGCACACACACAGATCTCTGTGAATTCAAAGATGGCCTGATTTACAGAGTGAGTTTTAGGACAGCCCAAGATACAAAAAGAAACCCTTTCTTGAAAAACATAGCAAAACAGCAAAAGAAAGAAAGACAAGGAAAAAGAAAAAAATGGCAGTCTCTTTCCACTCTCTCCTCCATTGGCTCTTAAAGAGCTCTCAAGCTGAACTGGAGACCATGGTGTCACTCAAAACTGGGAAGCCAGAAACCTTAGGGGGGTCACAGGAGTCGGACTGACTGCAGCACTTGATGCCTCAACCCTGCTAATGGCTGTGATATAAGGCATGGTAAAATACGGGCTTTGGCAGAGCACTACTCCCCTTTCTCTATTATTATTGCTACACAACGAAATGACCGGGGGGGGGGTGATGATGTGCAGTCAGTGCTGGTATTGAAATCTCACTGACTCCTTCCGCACTCCTTGTCAATTCCCGACTTTGTCAAATCAACTATCGTGAATCTTTGATGTGGGTTGGCCCTTTAGGAACTCAGAGAAACAAGACAGACAGACCTGTTTCATCCCAGAAACCTCCCAGTTCCTGAGCCCTAGCCCTGGAAGTCTCAAAGCCATCACATCCAGAAATCTCTCTAGTCCCTGCTAGTGGTGAACTCACTTCGTCTTCCCCAGGACCACTAATTATTTCTCCATGTTTTCCTGTGAGATCTGAGGCCAGCTTTCTTCTTCCTCCCTCTGGCCTCTCCACGAACGATCTCCATTCTCTAGACAACATGTCTAGAACCGAGTCTTATAGGCACCGAGAGAGTGTGTCTTGAGGGCAGTTGGCGTTTCTAGGACACGAGTGACATCACAAAATTCCGAGAGCTCTCTGGGATACCGTGGAATTTCCAGAGAAGGGACTGCTGATGTCGTGAGGCACGGCCTTTACCTCCTTGCTGATATTTCTCCCCGAACTGACCGACCGACCGACCGACCGACCGACCAACCGGAACCTGAGGTTTCCTTTCCAGGAGTCTCTCCTCCGACACAGAGGGAGCCATTCAGGATTTCCTCCTTCCAAAACCAGAAATTTCTCTCTGCTTCATTAATATCTTCTCACTACTTCCTGAACCCATGGGGAGTTAGTTAGTTGAACACTCACTTTTTTCATGAATGACCCTTCCTCCCTCTCCTGAACATCTCATATTACTGATTCATACTCAGTAAAACAGTAATATGAGAAATTAGGCCAGGAGGACATGGAAGATGAGGGTTGAGTCTTCTGAAGTGAACAAGCACTTAGGGAAGGCTAAACTTAAGGGAATTTGACTCTGAGTGGCAAGACATGAATAGCTGCTGCCAAGGCACAGATACAGGCACCAACTGGGCCCTCGGCATCCTCCTGCATCATCAGAGCTGTGTGGGAAACTCAGCCCAAAGGAGGGGCCGTGTTCAAAGGGAGAGGGCATTTTCGAGGACAGCACTGTTTTCTTTTTCTTCTTTCTTTCTTTCTTTCTTTCTTTCTTTCTTTCTTTCTTTCTTTCTTTTTTTTTTCGAGACAGGGTTGTTCTGTAGTTTTTTTTTTTTTGGAGCCTGTCCTGGAACTAGCTCTTGTAGACCAGGCTGGTCTTGAACTCACATGCTTTCTTTTTTTTTTCTATTGGATATTTTTGACTTCTTTATCAAAGATCAGGTGTTCGAAGATGTGTGGATCGATATCCGGGTCTTCTATTCGGTTCCATTGGTCCTCCTGTCTGTTCTTATGCCAGGACCAGGCTGTTTTCAGAACTGTAGCTTACAGAGTGTTCTTGCAGGTGGGGCACAGAAGAGGTTAATTATGGTACCTTAGTTCTTCTGCTTTTCTAGCAGACCGGAGCCCAGCTGACAGGAATCCAGTAGAGATGGT
Source organism: Microtus pennsylvanicus (assembly GCF_037038515.1). Lineage (NCBI taxonomy): Eukaryota > Metazoa > Chordata > Mammalia > Rodentia > Cricetidae > Microtus > Microtus pennsylvanicus. The sequence goes on along the minus strand of NC_134586.1, from coordinate 112,893,116 downwards.
GTCAAGGTTCACACTGACACTAACAGCTGTAACTTGAGCAGGATTTGTGATCCACATGAAATTTGCAATGAATTGCAGCAAATCTGTGACACTCTAACTTGCTCAGGCTCAGTATCTGAACATACAGATGTTTGCAATGATCACTGGCTTCAGGATTTTTTTTTTTTGTTGTTGTTGTTGTTGTTTTGTTTTTCCACGAGACAGGGTTTCCCTGTAGCTGAAGTTTAACGGCCTGGTGTTTTTGTGACTTACTGCTTCAAAGAACTTCTCCATTTCTTTATCCCTAAGGGAAAAGAAATATCATCACTAAATACATTTAAGTGTCTTTCAACCATTTTAGATCCCTCTGTTGAGAGTTCTCTGTTTAGGTCTGTACTCCATTTTTTAAAATTGGATTATTTGTTCTTTGGATGACCAATTTCTCGACTTCTTTGTGTATTTTGGAGATTAGTGAAGATCTTTTCCCATTCTGTAAGGCCGTCGTTTTGTCTTGTTGGCCATGTTCTTTGCTTTACAGAAGCTTTTCAGTTTCAGGAGGTCTCACTTATTAATTGTTTCTCTCAGTGTCTGTTTTTTTTTCTTTTTTTTTCTTTTTTCTTTCTTTTTTTTTCTTTTTTTCTTTTTTTCTTTTTTTCTTTTTTTCTTCTTCTTCTTTTCTTTTTTTTTCTTTTTTTCTCACTTTAGTTTTTTTCTTTGTTCTTTTTTTTTGTTTTGTTTTTCTTTTTTTTTTCTTTTTTCTTTTTTTTCTTTTTCTCTCAGTGTCTGTGCTACTGGGGTTCTATTTAGCAAGCGTCTCCTGTGCCAATGTGTTCAAGTGCATTTGATATTTTTATTTTTATATTCTTTTATTGTGGATGAAGTCAATTATTTGAACTCTCAAATATTTTTATTGTTATTATCTCTCTATTTGTTTGCTTATTTGTGGTTGTTCACCAACTTGACTATCTAGAGGAAGTAAAAGTCGTAACAAGGTTTCCGTAGGTGAACCTGCGGAAGGATCATTAACGTGAGAGAGCAGCGGCGGCGGCTCTGCCCGCCCGCTCGCCTGCCTCGCCCGAGTTCTCGCCGGAAGGCGCGCTCCCCGGGTCGCACGTGTGTTGTGCGCACGGAAGTGTGCGTGCGCACGGGAGCGCGTGGCGGTCGTGAGAGAGAGGTCGAGAGAGGGGGAAGGGGGACGGGCGCCGGCTCGCCCGCCCTCCTCGCCCCGTCCGAGGACCCGTGTCTGGCTCTGCCGCTGGCGGCTCACGGCGGACGGCGGCTCTCTTCCCACTCTCGCTCTCCTCCGTCCACTCCCGCTGCTTGCCTCACCGCACCGCAGCGGCCCGCGGGTGTGTCCCCTCTTTCCCGGGCGCGCGCCTTTCCCTCTCCATCCCTCTTCCCGGGGGAGGATGGGCGAGGGTCTGGCGGCGCCCCGGGCCCCCTCTCGCCGCCGACCTCTGCTCGCGCGCCGTGGCGCCGCGGCGCGCCTGTCGGGGAGGCGGCGGAGGTTGGGCGCACTTTTTTTTCCCCCCTCTCCACCTCCTTCTCCAAAGGACCGGGGTAGACCAGTAGTCCCTCCCACCGGGCGGGAGGCCATTTTTTTCCCCCGGGGATGCGGCGGGTCGACCAGATGTCCCGCTGGACTCTTTTTTTGTTTTTTTAATGTATAATATATATTATATCTTCCTAGACCTGACGGGTCGACCAGTTGTCTCTGTGCACTTCCTTTTTTTTGACGGACTGGAAGCGGGTCGACCAGTTGTCCGATGAAATATTTGGCCTTAAAATGCTAAGTACCGGGGTCGACCAGTTGGCCTTGTGAACTTGGGTCGACCAGTTGTCTTTTTCCATGTCTTGATTGACTGATGTCATTCTTCAATGTGTTGATGGTTAGTTTATCTCTTTTGTTCTCTATGCCAACACGCCCCACTCACCAAACACTTTTTTTTTAATTTATTTATTTACTTATTTTTATTTTACTTTTTTATTATTTATTTATTTATACATACATACATACATCCTGTCTATCTGTCCAGATGGGGCAGGGGTAGAAGGGGCTAGCTATGAGAGGAAGGTGCTCGGTGGGCATCCAGTTGTAAATAAGGCTGGGAATAAATAGCTGAATATTAATTCATTTGAGTAATATTAAAACTGTTCAAGTAGAAAACAATTGCTTTCTTTTTCTGTTTGCCCAGAGATCTGACTGACTGCAACTTGGAAAGAAGACGGCCCTGCTGGACAGAGACCTCCCTCCTGCTTTGGGTGGGTCGACCAGTTTACATGTTTATTTCCACGTTTTGTCTTTTATGGATTGAATGGATGTGTCTCTCTCTTTTTTTTTTTTTTTTTTTTTTTTTGGTTTTTCGAGACAGGGTTTCTCTGTGGCTTTGGAGCCTGTCCTGGAACTAGCACTGTAGACCAGGCTGGTCTCGAACTCACAGAGATCCGCCTACCTCTGCCTCCCGAGTACTGGGATTAAAGGCGTGCGCCACCATCGCCCGGCTCTCATTTTTTTTTTCACGATTGCTTGCTTGCTTGCTTGCTTACTTACTTACTTACTTACTATCTGTTCAGCCCATCTCATTTACTTACTTCTTTAAAAAAAATGACCCACCTAGTTATTTACTTACTTACTTACTTACTTACTTGTTCATTCATTCCTTCACTTCCTTATCTTCTTTCATATATCTGTTTATTTATCTGCTGATTTAGCGTGACTCATTTACTTATTGAATGTTTCAATTATTATTTAGTTTTATTCATTTATTCATTCTTTATGTCTATTTTTATGTATGTATTTACTTACTTTCTTAATTTTTTTTTTTACTTTTTAAAATTTACTTAATTTTTTTCTTTCTTTGGGAATGTAGATTCTTTCTTCCTTTCTTTCCTTCTTTCTGTCTCCTGACTGTCACTGGCTAAGAAAATGGTGGCCTCCATGTCACTGGTCAGCATAGCAGCTCCTAAAATGGAATTTGATGAAGGGATACATAGATAGATAGATAGATAGATAGATAGATAGATAGATAGATAGATAGATAGATAGATAGATGGGATGCGCACACGCTCACACACACACACACACACACACATATGCACGCACGTGCATGACATGTACAGATGGGGGGCGATTCCAATGTTTTCAGAGGAAGGTGCTCGCTGGTAATAATAAATGTGCTGGTAAATAAGGCTGGAAATAGCTGAATATTAAATCATTAAAACTCTTCAAATAAATAAAAAGCAATTCCATTTCTCTCCCTCTCTCTTTCTCACCATATACCAGCACATCTGAACTGACTGCAACATACAAAAGAAGAAGAAACACGGAAAGAAGACATCCCTGCTGGACAGGATCTGAGATGAGAATAAATTCATCGAATGGCTGCCAACAGCATTTCATTGAGAAGAGATTCCACATTTTATGCTGTACAGTTACTTAGTTAGATAGATAGATAAAGAGAGGCCTGTGAACTGGGGTAGGCTGCGGCTTCTCAGGTCACCTCAGGTCAGGGAGGGGCTGAGGAGTGTCCCATTGGCCTTGACAATAGGCAGGAGTCAGAGGTTAATGTCAGGGCAGGGCCTGAGAGTTCCTCAAAGGGAATGAATGGAGACCCTTGCTTACCTAAGAAATGCCTGACCTTGGAAAAGGACTTGTGGAAAGCGGGCCCTTGAAACTGTGGTTTCACGTCTTACTAGAAAGCTCCCTCTTGGAAGGGAAAGTCATCGTGATATCTTACTCTTTTCCCAAGGATACCCTACCTACCCTTCTGATCATTCTTACTGAATTAAGTCTTCCACTGCAAATAAATAAATAAATAAATAATAAATGAAGTGGGTGAGTGAGTGAGTGAGTGAGTAAGTAAGTAAGTAAGTAAGTAAACAAGCAAATACGTGGATGGACAAATAAATACAAAGTTTGCTGTTGTTGACTGACTTTTGATTTCATAATGAATCTCTCTCTCTCTCTCTCTCTCTCTCACACACACACACACACACACACACACACACTAAATATACAATAAAAGGAAGCATAACACCTTTACTCAGGGGGCAGAGTGAACTCTGAAAGTTTTCCAGGCGGGGGGGGGGGGAGAGACAGAATATAAGAACAAAATGAGAAACAAGGAAAAATAGTGTTGGCTGGCTGGCCGGCTTTCAGTTCCCTGACAGAAATGAGCACATTGTGGAGGAAACACAAAGTTGTTACACTATGTGGGTGTGATGAGGAGAGATTGTGAGTGAGTGTCCTGTCAGAACAAAGTTAGTCCCATAGTTGATGAAATTCATTATCCCAAAACTTCAGCAGAATATATCCCAAGTTTGCAAATGTGTGATCAGCTTGTGACAGGTTGGGCTGGAGATGCTGAGAACTGGGGAGCCCTCAATGCAAGAGCAGACACTCATTCCCATGAAGAGGGAGAGAGGGAGGGAGGGAGGGAGGGAGGGATCATTCATTCCTATACTCAAGTTTAAAGAAAGATGAGTGGCTATCTATGGAGAGACCACTCACAGATATGAAAAATCATTTCCTAAAAATCAAATTTCTCAGTCAGAATGCAACTGCTATGGTGCTTCTCCTAGATAGAGCAAAACACACAAACAAACTGATTCCTTGATCTAGAGCCACAGTGCACATGCTGTGGAAAAGGGGACATGGCCAACTTGAATCACAATATTCATCAGAGCATGAAAAGAGCGTAAAAAGGACACAGAGGAGAGATAATTGTGGTCCTTCCTTCCTCCCTCCCTCCCTCCCTCCCTCCCTCCTTCCCTCAGGAAGTGACTGACAGATGAGACTTTGTCCAAGCAGGTTCTGTCTGAAATACCAGACTTGAGTTTCCCCCTCTGTGGGTATTAGCTAATCAGTCCTCCCTTCTTTCTGTAGGAAGGTGGTGCATGTCTCTCAGAACTTACCTGGTTTCCTCTGCACCAGGTGAACCAGGGAAAAGCTTTCTAAGCCTTATTCAGACCCATAGAGGCTGTGCTGTGTGTGACTTCAGAGACCTCAGGGAGTATAGGGGTGGGTGGGTGCTTGATGCTTCAGACTCATGTCATTGAAGGACATAACATAGTCTGGATTCACAGAGATTCACAACACAGAGCCATTGTCACTTACTAACAGCTCAGGACACCCAGAGCTAACAAGAAATTGCAGTCTCAGCTGGGTTTTAATCACAGCACACACACAGATCTCTGTGAATTCAAAGATGGCCTGATTTACAGAGTGAGTTTTAGGACAGCCCAAGATACAAAAAGAAACCCTTTCTTGAAAAACAAAGCAAAACAGCAAAAGAAAGAAAGACAAGGAAAAAGAAAAAATGGCAGTCTCTTTCCACTCTCTCCTCCATTGGCTCTTAAAGAGCTCTCAAGCTGAACTGGAGACCATGGTGTCACTCAAAACTGGGAAGCCAGAAACCTTAGGGGGGTCACAGGAGTCGGACTGACTGCAGCACTTGATGCCTCAACCCTGCTAATGGCTGTGATATAAGGCATGGTAAAATACGGGCTTTGGCAGAGCACTACTCCCCTTTCTCTATTATTATTGCTACACAACGAAAAGGACCAGGGGGGGGTGATGATGTGCAGTCAGTGCTGGTATTGAAATCTCACTGACTCCTTCTGCACTCCTTGTCAATTCCCGACTTTGTCAAATCAACTATCGTGAATCTTTGATGTGGGTTGGCCCTTTAGGAACTCAGAGAAACAAGACAGACAGACCTGTTTCATCCCAGAAACCTCCCAGTTCCTGAGCCCTAGCCCTGGAAGTCTCAAAGCCATCACATCCAGAAATCTCTCTAGTCCCTGCTAGTGGTGAACTCACTTCGTCTTCCCCAGGACCACTAATTATTTCTCCATGTTTTCCTGTGAGATCTGAGGCCAGCTTTCTTCTTCCTCCCTCTGGCCTCTCCACGAACGATCTCCATTCTCTAGACAACATGTCTAGAACCGAGTCTTATAGGCACCGAGAGAGTGTGTCTTGAGGGCAGTTGGCGTTTCTAGGACACGAGTGACATCACAAAATTCCGAGAGCTCTCTGGGATACCGTGGAATTTCCAGAGAAGGGACTGCTGATGTCGTGAGGCACGGCCTTTACCTCCTTGCTGATATTTCTCCCCGAACTGACCGACCGACCGACCGACCGACCGACCAACCGGAACCTGAGGTTTCCTTTCCAGGAGTCTCTCCTCCGACACAGAGGGAGCCATTCAGGATTTCCTCCTTCCAAAACCAGAAATTTCTCTCTGCTTCATTAATATCTTCTCACTACTTCCTGAACCCATGGGGAGTTAGTTAGTTGAACACTCACTTTTTTCATGAATGACCCTTCCTCCCTCTCCTGAACATCTCATATTACTGATTCATACTCAGTAAAACAGTAATATGAGAAATTAGGCCAGGAGGACATGGAAGATGAGGGTTGAGTCTTCTGAAGTGAACAAGCACTTAGGGAAGGCTAAACTTAAGGGAATTTGACTCTGAGTGGCAAGACATGAATAGCTGCTGCCAAGGCACAGATACAGGCACCAACTGGGCCCTCGGCATCCTCCTGCATCATCAGAGCTGTGTGGGAAACTCAGCCCAAAGGAGGGGCCGTGTTCAAAGGGAGAGGGCATTTTCGAGGACAGCACTGTTTTCTTTTTCTTCTTTCTTTCTTTCTTTCTTTCTTTCTTTCTTTTTTTTTTTCGAGACAGGGTTGTTCTGTAGTTTTTTTTTTTTGGAGCCTGTCCTGGAACTAGCTCTTGTAGACCAGGCTGGTCTTGAACTCACATGCTTTCTTTTTTTTTCTATTGGATATTTTTGACTTCTTTATCAAAGATCAGGTGTTCGAAGATGTGTGGATCGATATCCGGGTCTTCTATTCGGTTCCATTGGTCCTCCTGTCTGTTCTTATGCCAGGACCAGGCTGTTTTCAGAACTGTAGCTTACAGAGTGTTCTTGCAGGTGGGGCACAGAAGAGGTTAATTACGGTACCTTAGTTCTTCTGCTTTTCTAGCAGACCGGAGCCCAGCTGACAGGAATCCAGTAGAGATGGTGTCAAGGTTCACACTGACACTAACAGCTGTAACTTGAGCAGGATTTGTGATCCACATGAAATTTGCAATGAATTGCAGCAAATCTGTGACACTCTAACTTGCTCAGGCTCAGTATCTGAACATACAGATGTTTGCAATGATCACTGGCTTCAGGATTTTTTGTTGTTGTTGTTGTTGTTGTTTTGTTTTTCCACGAGACAGGGTTTCCCTGTAGCTGAAGTTTAACGGCCTGGTGTTTTTGTGACTTACTGCTTCAAAGAACTTCTCCATTTCTTTATCCCTAAGGGAAAAGAAATATAATCACTAAATACATTTAAGTGTCTTTCAACCATTTTAGATCCCTCTGTTGAGAGTTCTCTGTTTAGGTCTGTACTCCATTTTTTAAAATTGGATTATTTGTTCTTTGGATGACCAATTTCTCGACTTCTTTGTGTATTTTGGAGATTAGTGAAGATCTTTTCCCATTCTGTAAGGCCGTCGTTTTGTCTTGTTGGCCATGTTCTTTGCTTTACAGAAGCTTTTCAGTTTCAGGAGGTCTCACTTATTAATTGTTTCTCTCAGTGTCTGTTTTTTTTTCTTTTTTTTTCTTTTTTCTTTCTTTTTTTTTCTTTTTTTTCTTTTTTTCTTTTTTTTTCTTCTTCTTCTTTTCTTTTTTTTCTTTTTTTTCTCTCTTTAGTTTTTTTCTTTGTTCTTTTTTTATGTTTTGTTTTTCTTTTTTTTTTCTTTTTTCTTTTTTTTCTTTTTCTCTCAGTGTCTGTGCTACTGGGGTTCTATTTAGCAAGCGTTCTCCTGTGCCAATGTGTTCAAGTGCATTTGATATTTTTATTTTTATATTCTTTTATTGTGGATGAAGTCAATTATTTGAACTCTCAAATATTTTTATTGTTATTATCTCTCTATTTGTTTGCTTATTTGTGGTTGTTCACCAACTTGACTATCTAGAGGAAGTAAAAGTCGTAACAAGGTTTCCGTAGGTGAACCTGCGGAAGGATCATTAACGTGAGAGAGCAGCGGCGGCGGCTCTGCCCGCCCGCTCGCCTGCCTCGCCCGAGTTCTCGCCGGGAGGCGCGCTCCCCGGGTCGCACGTGTGTTGTGCGCACGGAAGTGTGCGTGCGCACGGGCGCGCGTGGCGGTCGTGAGAGAGAGGTCGAGAGAGGGGGAAGGGGGACGGGCGCCGGCTCGCCCGCCCTCCTCGCCCCGTCCGAGGACCCGTGTCTGGCTCTGCCGCTGGCGGCTCACGGCGGACGGCGGCTCTCTTCCCGCTCTCGCTCTCCTCCGTCCACTCCCGCTGCTTGCCTCACCGCACCGCAGCGGCCCGCGGGTGTGTCCCCTCTTTCCCGGGCGCGCGCCTTTCCCTCTCCATCCCTCTTCCCGGGGGAGGATGGGCGAGGGTCTGGCGGCGCCCCGGGCCCCCTCTCGCCGCCGACCTCCGCTCGCGCGCCGTGGCGCCGCGGCGCGCCTGTCGTGGAGGCGGCGGAGGTTGGGCGCACTTTTTTTTCCCCCCTCTCCACCTCCTTCTCCAAAGGACCGGGGTAGACCAGTAGTCCCTCCCACCGGGCGGGAGGCCATTTTTTTCCCCCGGGGATGCGGCGGGTCGACCAGATGTCCCGCTGGACTCTTTTTTTTTTTTTTTTTTTTAATGTATAATATATATTATATCTTCCTAGACCTGACGGGTCGACCAGTTGTCTCTGTGCACTTCCTTTTTTTTGACGGACTGGAAGCGGGTCGACCAGTTGTCCGATTAAATATTTGGCCTTAAAATGCTAAGTACCGGGGTCGACCAGTTGGCCTTGTGAACTTGGGTCGACCAGTTGTCTTTTTCCATGTCTTGATTGACTGATGTCATTCTTCAATGTGTTGGTGGTTAGTTTATCTCTTTTGTTCTCTATGCCAACACGCCCCACTCACCAAACACTTTTTTTTTAATTTATTTATTTACTTATTTTTATTTTACTTTTTTATTATTTATTTATTTATACATACATACATACATCCTGTCTATCTGTCCAGATGGGGCAGGGGTAGAAGGGGCTAGCTATGAGAGGAAGGTGCTCGGTGGGCATCCAGTTGTAAATAAGGCTGGGAATAAATAGCTGAATATTAATTCATTTGAGTAATATTAAAACTGTTCAAGTAGAAAACAATTGCTTTCTTTTTCTGTTTGCCCAGAGATCTGACTGACTGCAACTTGGAAAGAAGACGGCCCTACTGGACAGAGACCTCCCTCCTGCTTTGGGTGGGTTGACCAGTTTACATGTTTATTTCCACGTTTTGTCTTTTATGGATTGAATGGATGTGTCTCTCTCTTTTTTTTTTTTTTTTTTTTTTTTTTTGGTTTTTCGAGACAGGGTTTCTCTGTGGCTTTGGAGCCTGTCCTGGAACTAGCACTGTAGACCAGGCTGGTCTCGAACTCACAGAGATCCGCCTACCTCTGCCTCCCGAGTACTGGGATTAAAGGCGTGCGCCACCATCGCCCGGCTCTCATTTTTTTTTTCACGATTGCTTGCTTGCTTGCTTGCTTACTTACTTACTTACTTACTATCTGTTCAGCCCATCTCATTTACTTACTTCTTTAAAAAAAATGACCCACCTAGTTATTTACTTACTTACTTACTTACTTACTTGTTCATTCATTCCTTCACTTCCTTATCTTCTTTCATATATCTGTTTATTTATCTGCTGATTTAGCGTGACTCATTTACTTATTGAATGTTTCAATTATTATTTAGTTTTATTCATTTATTCATTCTTTATGTCTATTTTTATGTATGTATTTACTTACTTTCTTAATTTTTTTTTTTACTTTTTAAAATTTACTTAATTTTTTTCTTTCTTTGGGAATGTAGATTCTTTCTTCCTTTCTTTCCTTCTTTCTGTCTCCTGACTGTCACTGGCTAAGAAAATGGTGGCCTCCATGTCACTGGTCAGCATAGCAGCTCCTAAAATGGAATTTGATGAAGGGATACATAGATAGATAGATAGATAGATAGATAGATAGATAGATAGATAGATAGATAGATAGATGGGATGCGCACACGCTCACACACACACACACACACACACACATATGCACGCACGTGCATGACATGTACAGATGGGGGGCGATTCCAATGTTTTCAGAGGAAGGTGCTCGCTGGTAATAATAAATGTGCTGGTAAATAAGGCTGGAAATAGCTGAATATTAAATCATTAAAACTCTTCAAATAAATAAAAAGCAATTCCATTTCTCTCCCTCTCTCTTTCTCACCATATACCAGCACATCTGAACTGACTGCAACATACAAAAGAAGAAGAAACACGGAAAGAAGACATCCCTGCTGGACAGGATCTGAGATGAGAATAAATTCATCGAATGGCTGCCAACAGCATTTCATTGAGAAGAGATTCCACATTTTATGCTGTACAGTTACTTAGTTAGATAGATAGATAAAGAGAGGCCTGTGAACTGGGGTAGGCTGCGGCTTCTCAGGTCACCTCAGGTCAGGGAGGGGCTGAGGAGTGTCCCATTGGCCTTGACAATAGGCAGGAGTCAGAGGTTAATGTCAGGGCAGGGCCTGAGAGTTCCTCAAAGGGAATGAATGGAGACCCTTGCTTACCTAAGAAATGCCTGACCTTGGAAAAGGACTTGTGGAAAGCGGGCCCTTGAAACTGTGGTTTCACGTCTTACTAGAAAGCTCCCTCTTGGAAGGGAAAGTCATCGTGATATCTTACTCTTTTCCCAAGGATACCCTACCTACCCTTCTGATCATTCTTACTGAATTAAGTCTTCCACTGCAAATAAATAAATAAATAAATAATAAATGAAGTGGGTGAGTGAGTGAGTGAGTGAGTAAGTAAGTAAGTAAGTAAGTAAACAAGCAAATACGTGGATGGACAAATAAATACAAAGTTTGCTGTTGTTGACTGACTTTTGATTTCATAATGAATCTCTCTCTCTCTCTCTCTCTCTCTCACACACACACACACACACACACACACACACTAAATATACAATAAAAGGAAGCATAACACCTTTACTCAGGGGGCAGAGTGAACTCTGAAAGTTTTCCAGGCGGGGGGGGGGGGGGAGAGACAGAATATAAGAACAAAATGAGAAACAAGGAAAAATAGTGTTGGCTGGCTGGCCGGCTTTCAGTTCCCTGACAGAAATGAGCACATTGTGGAGGAAACACAAAGTTGTTACACTATGTGGGTGTGATGAGGAGAGATTGTGAGTGAGTGTCCTGTCAGAACAAAGTTAGTCCCATAGTTGATGAAATTCATTATCCCAAAACTTCAGCAGAATATATCCCAAGTTTGCAAATGTGTGATCAGCTTGTGACAGGTTGGGCTGGAGATGCTGAGAACTGGGGAGCCCTCAATGCAAGAGCAGACACTCATTCCCATGAAGAGGGAGAGAGGGAGGGAGGGAGGGAGGGAGGGATCATTCATTCCTATACTCAAGTTTAAAGAAAGATGAGTGGCTATCTATGGAGAGACCACTCACAGATATGAAAAATCATTTCCTAAAAATCAAATTTCTCAGTCAGTATGCAACTGCTATGGTGCTTCTCCTAGATAGAGCAAAACACACAAACAAACTGATTCCTTGATCTAGAGCCACAGTGCACATGCTGTGGAAAAGGGGACATGGCCAACTTGAATCACAATATTCATCAGAGCATGAAAAGAGCGTAAAAAGGACACAGAGGAGAGATAATTGTGGTCCTTCCTTCCTCCCTCCCTCCCTCCCTCCCTCCCTCCTTCCCTCAGGAAGTGACTGACAGATGAGACTTTGTCCAAGCAGGTTCTGTCTGAAATACCAGACTTGAGTTTCCCCCTCTGTGGGTATTAGCTAATCAGTCCTCCCTTCTTTCTGTAGGAAGGTGGTGCATGTCTCTCAGAACTTACCTGGTTTCCTCTGCACCAGGTGAACCAGGGAAAAGCTTTCTAAGCCTTATTCAGACCCATAGAGGCTGCGCTGTGTGTGACTTCAGAGACCTCAGGGAGTATAGGGGTGGGTGGGTGCTTGATGCTTCAGACTCATGTCATTGAAGGACATAACATAGTCTGGATTCACAGAGATTCACAACACAGAGCCATTGTCACTTACTAACAGCTCAGGACACCCAGAGCTAACAAGAAATTGCAGTCTCAGCTGGGTTTTAATCACAGCACACACACAGATCTCTGTGAATTCAAAGATGGCCTGATTTACAGAGTGAGTTTTAGGACAGCCCAAGATACAAAAAGAAACCCTTTCTTGAAAAACAAAGCAAAACAGCAAAAGAAAGAAAGACAAGGAAAAAGAAAAAATGGCAGTCTCTTTCCACTCTCTCCTCCATTGGCTCTTAAAGAGCTCTCAAGCTGAACTGGAGACCATGGTGTCACTCAAAACTGGGAAGCCAGAAACCTTAGGGGGGTCACAGGAGTCGGACTGACTGCAGCACTTGATGCCTCAACCCTGCTAATGGCTGTGATATAAGGCATGGTAAAATACGGGCTTTGGCAGAGCACTACTCCCCTTTCTCTATTATTATTGCTACACAACGAAAAGGACCAGGGGGGGGTGATGATGTGCAGTCAGTGCTGGTATTGAAATCTCACTGACTCCTTCTGCACTCCTTGTCAATTCCCGACTTTGTCAAATCAACTATCGTGAATCTTTGATGTGGGTTGGCCCTTTAGGAACTCAGAGAAACAAGACAGACAGACCTGTTTCATCCCAGAAACCTCCCAGTTCCTGAGCCCTAGCCCTGGAAGTCTCAAAGCCATCACATCCAGAAATCTCTCTAGTCCCTGCTAGTGGTGAACTCACTTCGTCTTCCCCAGGACCACTAATTATTTCTCCATGTTTTCCTGTGAGATCTGAGGCCAGCTTTCTTCTTCCTCCCTCTGGCCTCTCCACGAACGATCTCCATTCTCTAGACAACATGTCTAGAACCGAGTCTTATAGGCACCGAGAGAGTGTGTCTTGAGGGCAGTTGGCGTTTCTAGGACACGAGTGACATCACAAAATTCCGAGAGCTCTCTGGGATACCGTGGAATTTCCAGAGAAGGGACTGCTGATGTCGTGAGGCACGGCCTTTACCTCCTTGCTGATATTTCTCCCCGAACTGACCGACCGACCGACCGACCGACCGACCAACCGGAACCTGAGGTTTCCTTTCCAGGAGTCTCTCCTCCGACACAGAGGGAGCCATTCAGGATTTCCTCCTTCCAAAACCAGAAATTTCTCTCTGCTTCATTAATATCTTCTCACTACTTCCTGAACCCATGGGGAGTTAGTTAGTTGAACACTCACTTTTTTCATGAATGACCCTTCCTCCCTCTCCTGAACATCTCATATTACTGATTCATACTCAGTAAAACAGTAATATGAGAAATTAGGCCAGGAGGACATGGAAGATGAGGGTTGAGTCTTCTGAAGTGAACAAGCACTTAGGGAAGGCTAAACTTAAGGGAATTTGACTCTGAGTGGCAAGACATGAATAGCTGCTGCCAAGGCACAGATACAGGCACCAACTGGGCCCTCGGCATCCTCCTGCATCATCAGAGCTGTGTGGGAAACTCAGCCCAAAGGAGGGGCCGTGTTCAAAGGGAGAGGGCATTTTCGAGGACAGCACTGTTTTCTTTTTCTTCTTTCTTTCTTTCTTTCTTTCTTTCTTTCTTTCTTTCTTTCTTTCTTTCTTTTTTTTTTTCGAGACAGGGTTGTTCTGTAGTTTTTTTTTTTTGGAGCCTGTCCTGGAACTAGCTCTTGTAGACCAGGCTGGTCTTGAACTCACATGCTTTCTTTTTTTTTCTATTGGATATTTTTGACTTCTTTATCAAAGATCAGGTGTTCGAAGATGTGTGGATCGATATCCGGGTCTTCTATTCGGTTCCATTGGTCCTCCTGTCTGTTCTTATGCCAGGACCAGGCTGTTTTCAGAACTGTAGCTTACAGAGTGTTCTTGCAGGTGGGGCACAGAAGAGGTTAATTACGGTACCTTAGTTCTTCTGCTTTTCTAGCAGACCGGAGCCCAGCTGACAGGAATCCAGTAGAGATGGTGTCAAGGTTCACACTGACACTAACAGCTGTAACTTGAGCAGGATTTGTGATCCACATGAAATTTGCAATGAATTGCAGCAAATCTGTGACACTCTAACTTGCTCAGGCTCAGTATCTGAACATACAGATGTTTGCAATGATCACTGGCTTCAGGATTTTTTGTTGTTGTTGTTGTTGTTGTTTTGTTTTTCCACGAGACAGGGTTTCCCTGTAGCTGAAGTTTAACGGCCTGGTGTTTTTGTGACTTACTGCTTCAAAGAACTTCTCCATTTCTTTATCCCTAAGGGAAAAGAAATATAATCACTAAATACATTTAAGTGTCTTTCAACCATTTTAGATCCCTCTGTTGAGAGTTCTCTGTTTAGGTCTGTACTCCATTTTTTAAAATTGGATTATTTGTTCTTTGGATGACCAATTTCTCGACTTCTTTGTGTATTTTGGAGATTAGTGAAGATCTTTTCCCATTCTGTAAGGCCGTCGTTTTGTCTTGTTGGCCATGTTCTTTGCTTTACAGAAGCTTTTCAGTTTCAGGAGGTCTCACTTATTAATTGTTTCTCTCAGTGTCTGTTTTTTTTTCTTTTTTTTTCTTTTTTCTTTCTTTTTTTTTCTTTTTTTTCTTTTTTTCTTTTTTTTTCTTCTTCTTCTTTTCTTTTTTTTCTTTTTTTTCTCTCTTTAGTTTTTTTCTTTGTTCTTTTTTTATGTTTTGTTTTTCTTTTTTTTTTCTTTTTTCTTTTTTTTCTTTTTCTCTCAGTGTCTGTGCTACTGGGGTTCTATTTAGCAAGCGTTCTCCTGTGCCAATGTGTTCAAGTGCATTTGATATTTTTATTTTTATATTCTTTTATTGTGGATGAAGTCAATTATTTGAACTCTCAAATATTTTTATTGTTATTATCTCTCTATTTGTTTGCTTATTTGTGGTTGTTCACCAACTTGACTATCTAGAGGAAGTAAAAGTCGTAACAAGGTTTCCGTAGGTGAACCTGCGGAAGGATCATTAACGTGAGAGAGCAGCGGCGGCGGCTCTGCCCGCCCGCTCGCCTGCCTCGCCCGAGTTCTCGCCGGGAGGCGCGCTCCCCGGGTCGCACGTGTGTTGTGCGCACGGAAGTGTGCGTGCGCACGGGCGCGCGTGGCGGTCGTGAGAGAGAGGTCGAGAGAGGGGGAAGGGGGACGGGCGCCGGCTCGCCCGCCCTCCTCGCCCCGTCCGAGGACCCGTGTCTGGCTCTGCCGCTGGCGGCTCACGGCGGACGGCGGCTCTCTTCCCGCTCTCGCTCTCCTCCGTCCACTCCCGCTGCTTGCCTCACCGCACCGCAGCGGCCCGCGGGTGTGTCCCCTCTTTCCCGGGCGCGCGCCTTTCCCTCTCCATCCCTCTTCCCGGGGGAGGATGGGCGAGGGTCTGGCGGCGCCCCGGGCCCCCTCTCGCCGCCGACCTCCGCTCGCGCGCCGTGGCGCCGCGGCGCGCCTGTCGTGGAGGCGGCGGAGGTTGGGCGCACTTTTTTTTCCCCCCTCTCCACCTCCTTCTCCAAAGGACCGGGGTAGAGAGTAGTCCCTCCCACCGGGCGGGAGGCCATTTTTTTCCCCCGGGGATGCGGCGGGTCGACCAGATGTCCCGCTGGACTCTTTTTTTTTTTTTTAATGTATAATATATATTATATCTTCCTAGACCTGACGGGTCGACCAGTTGTGTCTGTGCACTTCCTTTTTTTTGACGGACTGGAAGCGGGTCGACCAGTTGTCCGATTAAATATTTGGCCTTAAAATGCTAAGTACCGGGGTCGACCAGTTGGCCTTGTGAACTTGGGTCGACCAGTTGTCTTTTTCCATGTCTTGATTGACTGATGTCATTCTTCAATGTGTTGGTGGTTAGTTTATCTCTTTTGTTCTCTATGCCAACACGCCCCACTCACCAAACACTTTTTTTTTAATTTATTTATTTACTTATTTTTATTTTACTTTTTTATTATTTATTTATTTATACATACATACATACATCCTGTCTATCTGTCCAGATGGGGCAGGGGTAGAAGGGGCTAGCTATGAGAGGAAGGTGCTCGGTGGGCATCCAGTTGTAAATAAGGCTGGGAATAAATAGCTGAATATTAATTCATTTGAGTAATATTAAAACTGTTCAAGTAGAAAACAATTGCTTTCTTTTTCTGTTTGCCCAGAGATCTGACTGACTGCAACTTGGAAAGAAGACGGCCCTACTGGACAGAGACCTCCCTCCTGCTTTGGGTGGGTCGACCAGTTTACATGTTTATTTCCACGTTTTGTCTTTTATGGATTGAATGGATGTGTCTCTCTCTTTTTTTTTTTTTTTTGGTTTTTCGAGACAGGGTTTCTCTGTGGCTTTGGAGCCTGTCCTGGAACTAGCACTGTAGACCAGGCTGGTCTCGAACTCACAGAGATCCGCCTACCTCTGCCTCCCGAGTACTGGGATTAAAGGCGTGCGCCACCATCGCCCGGCTCTCATTTTTTTTTTCACGATTGCTTGCTTGCTTGCTTGCTTACTTACTTACTTACTTACTATCTGTTCAGCCCATCTCATTTACTTACTTCTTTAAAAAAAATGACCCACCTAGTTATTTACTTACTTACTTACTTACTTACTTGTTCATTCATTCCTTCACTTCCTTATCTTCTTTCATATATCTGTTTATTTATCTGCTGATTTAGCGTGACTCATTTACTTATTGAATGTTTCAATTATTATTTAGTTTTATTCATTTATTCATTCTTTATGTCTATTTTTATGTATGTATTTACATACTTTCTTAATTTTTTTTTTACTTTTTAAAATTTACTTAATTTTTTTCTTTCTTTGGGAATGTAGATTCTTTCTTCCTTTCTTCCTTTCTTTCCTTCTTTCTGTCTCCTGACTGTCACTGGCTAAGAAAATGGTGGCCTCCATGTCACTGGTCAGCATAGCAGCTCCTAAAATGGAATTTGATGAAGGGATACATAGATAGATAGATAGATAGATAGATAGATAGATAGATAGATAGATAGATAGATGGGATGCGCACACGCTCACACACACACACACACACACACACACATATGCACGCACGTGCATGACATGTACAGATGGGGGGCGATTCCAATGTTTTCAGAGGAAGGTGCTCGCTGGTAATAATAAATGTGCTGGTAAATAAGGCTGGAAATAGCTGAATATTAAATCATTAAAACTCTTCAAATAAATAAAAAGCAATTCCATTTCTCTCTCTCTCTCTTTCTCACCATATACCAGCACATCTGAACTGACTGCAACATACAAAAGAAGAAGAAACACGGAAAGAAGACATCCCTGCTGGACAGGATCTGAGATGAGAATAAATTCATCGAATGGCTGCCAACAGCATTTCATTGAGAAGAGATTCCACATTTTATGCTGTACAGTTACTTAGTTAGATAGATAGATAAAGAGAGGCCTGTGAACTGGGGTGGGCTGTGGCTTCTCAGGTCACCTCAGGTCAGGGAGGGGCTGAGGAGTGTCCCATTGGCCTTGACAATAGGCAGGAGTCAGAGGTTAATGTCAGGGCAGGGCCTGAGAGTTCCTCAAAGGGAATGAATGGAGACCCTTGCTTACCTAAGAAATGCCTGACCTTGGAAAAGGACTTGTGGAAAGCGGGCCCTTGAAACTGTGGTTTCACGTCTTACTAGAAAGCTCCCTCTTGGAAGGGAAAGTCATCGTGATATCTTACTCTTTTCCCAAGGATACCCTACCTACCCTTCTGATCATTCTTACTGAATTAAGTCTTCCACTGCAAATAAATAAATAATAAATGAAGTGGGTGAGTGAGTGAGTGAGTGAGTAAGTAAGTAAGTAAGTAAGTAAACAAGCAAATACGTGGATGGACAAATAAATACAAAGTTTGCTGTTGTTGACTGACTTTTGATTTCATAATGAATCTCTCTCTCTCTCTCTCTCTCTCTCTCTCACACACACACACACACACACACACACACACACACTAAATATACAATAAAAGGAAGCATAACACCTTTACTCAGGGGGCAGAGTGAACTCTGAAAGTTTTCCAGGCGGGGGGGGGGGAGAGACAGAATATAAGAACAAAATGAGAAACAAGGAAAAATAGTGTTGGCTGGCTGGCCGGCTTTCAGTTCCCTGACAGAAATGAGCACATTGTGGAGGAAACACAAAGTTGTTACACTATGTGGGTGTGATGAGGAGAGATTGTGAGTGAGTGTCCTGTCAGAACAAAGTTAGTCCCATAGTTGATGAAATTCATTATCCCAAAACTTCAGCAGAATATATCCCAAGTTTGCAAATGTGTGATCAGCTTGTGACAGGTTGGGCTGGAGGTGCTGAGAACTGGGGAGCCCTCAATGCAAGAGCAGACACTCATTCCCATGAAGAGGGAGAGAGGGAGGGAGGGAGGGATCATTCATTCCTATACTCAAGTTTAAAGAAAGATGAGTGGCTATCTATGGAGAGACCACTCACAGATATGAAAAATCATTTCCTAAAAATCAAATTTCTCAGTCAGTATGCAACTGCTATGGTGCTTCTCCTAGATAGAGCAAAACACACAAACAAACTGATTCCTTGATCTAGAGCCACAGTGCACATGCTGTGGAAAAGGGGACATGGCCAACTTGAATCACAATATTCATCAGAGCATGAAAAGAGCGTAAAAAGGACACAGAGGAGAGATAATTGTGGTCCTTCCTTCCTCCCTCCCTCCCTCCCTCCCTCCCTCCCTCCCTCCTTCCTTCCCTCAGGAAGTGACTGACAGATGAGACTTTGTCCAAGCAGGTTCTGTCTGAAATACCAGACTTGAGTTTCCCCCTCTGTGGGTATTAGCTAATCAGTCCTCCCTTCTTTCTGTAGGAAGGTGGTGCATGTCTCTCAGAACTTACCTGGTTTCCTCTGCACCAGGTGAACCAGGGAAAAGCTTTCTAAGCCTTATTCAGACCCATAGAGGCTGCGCTGTGTGTGACTTCAGAGACCTCAGGGAGTATAGGGGTGGGTGGGTGCTTGATGCTTCAGACTCATGTCATTGAAGGACATAACATAGTCTGGATTCACAGAGATTCACAACACAGAGCCATTGTCACTTACTAACAGCTCAGGACACCCAGAGCTAACAAGAAATTGCAGTCTCAGCCGGGCTTTAATCACAGCACACACACAGATCTCTGTGAATTCAAAGATGGCCTGATTTACAGAGTGAGTTTTAGGACAGCCCAAGATACACAAAGAAACCCTTTCTTGAAAAACAAAGCAAAACAGCAAAAGAAAGAAAGACAAGGAAAAAGAAAAAAATGGCAGTCTCTTTCCACTCTCTCCTCCATTGGCTCTTAAAGAGCTCTCAAGCTGAACTGGAGACCATGGTGTCACTCAAAACTGGGAAGCCAGAAACCTTAGGGGGGTCACAGGAGTCGGACTGACTGCAGCACTTGATGCCTCAACCCTGCTAATGGCTGTGATATAAGGCATGGTAAAATACGGGCTTTGGCAGAGCACTACTCCCCTTTCTCTATTATTATTGCTACACAACGAAAAGGACCGGGGGGGGGTGATGATGTGCAGTCAGTGCTGGTATTGAAATCTCACTGACTCCTTCCGCACTCCTTGTCAATTCCCGACTTTGTCAAATCAACTATCGTGAATCTTTGATGTGGGTTGGCCCTTTAGGAACTCAGAGAAACAAGACAGACAGACCTGTTTCATCCCAGAAACCTCCCAGTTCCTGAGCCCTAGCCCTGGAAGTCTCAAAGCCATCACATCCAGAAATCTCTCTAGTCCCTGCTAGTGGTGAACTCACTTCGTCTTCCCCAGGACCACTAATTATTTCTCCATGTTTTCCTGTGAGATCTGAGGCCAGCTTTCTTCTTCCTCCCTCTGGCCTCTCCACGAACGATCTCCATTCTCTAGACAACATGTCTAGAACCGAGTCTTATAGGCACCGAGAGAGTGTGTCTTGAGGGCAGTTGGCGTTTCTAGGACACGAGTGACATCACAAAATTCCGAGAGCTCTCTGGGATACCGTGGAATTTCCAGAGAAGGGACTGCTGATGTCGTGAGGCACGGCCTTTACCTCCTTGCTGATATTTCTCCCCGAACTGACCGACCGACCGACCGACCGACCGACCAACCGGAACCTGAGGTTTCCTTTCCAGGAGTCTCTCCTCCGACACAGAGGGAGCCATTCAGGATTTCCTCCTTCCAAAACCAGAAATTTCTCTCTGCTTCATTAATATCTTCTCACTACTTCCTGAACCCATGGGGAGTTAGTTAGTTGAACACTCACTTTTTTCATGAATGACCCTTCCTCCCTCTCCTGAACATCTCATATTACTGATTCATACTCAGTAAAACAGTAATATGAGAAATTAGGCCAGGAGGACATGGAAGATGAGGGTTGAGTCTTCTGAAGTGAACAAGCACTTAGGGAAGGCTAAACTTAAGGGAATTTGACTCTGAGTGGCAAGACATGAATAGCTGCTGCCAAGGCACAGATACAGGCACCAACTGGGCCCTCGGCATCCTCCTGCATCATCAGAGCTGTGTGGGAAACTCAGCCCAAAGGAGGGGCCGTGTTCAAAGGGAGAGGGCATTTTCGAGGACAGCACTGTTTTCTTTTTCTTCTTTCTTTCTTTCTTTCTTTCTTTCTTTCTTTCTTTTTTTTTTTTTCGAGACAGGGTTGTTCTGTAGTTTTTTTTTTTTTTGGAGCCTGTCCTGGAACTAGCTCTTGTAGACCAGGCTGGTCTTGAACTCACATGCTTTCTTTTTTTTTCTATTGGATATTTTTGACTTCTTTATCAAAGATCAGGTGTTCGAAGATGTGTGGATCGATATCCGGGTCTTCTATTCGGTTCCATTGGTCCTCCTGTCTGTTCTTATGCCAGGACCAGGCTGTTTTCAGAACTGTAGCTTACAGAGTGTTCTTGCAGGTGGGGCACAGAAGAGGTTAATTACGGTACCTTAGTTCTTCTGCTTTTCTAGCAGACCGGAGCCCAGCTGACAGGAATCCAGTAGAGATGGTGTCAAGGTTCACACTGACACTAACAGCTGTAACTTGAGCAGGATTTGTGATCCACATGAAATTTGCAATGAATTGCAGCAAATCTGTGACACTCTAACTTGCTCAGGCTCAGTATCTGAACATACAGATGTTTGCAATGATCACTGGCTTCAGGATTTTTTTTTTTGTTGTTGTTGTTGTTTTGTTTTTCCACGAGACAGGGTTTCCCTGTAGCTGAAGTTTAATGGCCTGGTGTTTTTGTGACTTACTGCTTCAAAGAACTTCTCCATTTCTTTATCCCTAAGGGAAAAGAAATATAATCACTAAATACATTTAAGTGTCTTTCAACCATTTTAGATCCCTCTGTTGAGAGTTCTCTGTTTAGGTCTGTACTCCATTTTTTAAAATTGGATTATTTGTTCTTTGGATGACCAATTTCTCGACTTCTTTGTGTATTTTGGAGATTAGTGAAGATCTTTTCCCATTCTGTAAGGCCGTCGTTTTGTCTGGTTGGCCATGTTCTTTGCTTTACAGAAGCTTTTCAGTTTCAGGAGGTCTCACTTATTAATTGTTTCTCTCAGTGTCTGTTTTTTTTTTCTTTTTTTTTCTTTTTTCTTTCTTTTTTTTTCTTTTTTTTCTTTTTTTCTTTTTTTTCTTCTTCTTCTTTTCTTTTTTTTTTCTTTTTTTCTCTCTTTGGTTTTTTTATTTGTTCTTTTTTTTTGTTTTGTTTTTCTTTTTTTTTCTTTTTTCTTTTTTTTCTTTTTCTCTCAGTGTCTGTGCTACTGGGGTTCTATTTAGCAAGCGTTCTCCTGTGCCAATGTGTTCAAGTGCATTTGATATTTTTATTTTTATATTCTTTTATTGTGGATGAAGTCAATTATTTGAACTCTCAAATATTTTTATTGTTATTATCTCTCTATTTGTTTGCTTATTTGTGGTTGTTCACCAACTTGACTATCTAGAGGAAGTAAAAGTCGTAACAAGGTTTCCGTAGGTGAACCTGCGGAAGGATCATTAACGTGAGAGAGCAGCGGCGGCGGCTCTGCCCGCCCGCTCGCCTGCCTCGCCCGAGTTCTCGCCGGGAGGCGCGCTCCCCGGGTCGCACGTGTGTTGTGCGCACGGAAGTGTGCGTGCGCACGGGCGCTCGTGGCGGTCGTGAGAGAGAGGTCGAGAGAGGGGGAAGGGGGACGGGCGCTGGCTCGCCCGCCCTCCTCGCCCCGTCCGAGGACCCGTGTCTGGCTCTGCCGCTGGCGGCTCACGGCGGACAGCGGCTCTCTTCCCGCTCTCGCTCTCCTCCGTCCACTCCCGCTGCTTGCCTCACCGCACCGCAGCGGCCCGCGGGTGTGTCCCCTCTTTCCCGGGCGCGCGCCTTTCCCTCTCCATCCCTCTTCCCGGGGGAGGATGGGCGAGGGTCTGGCGGCGCCCCGGGCCCCCTCTCGCCGCCGACCTCCGCTCGCGTGCCGTGGCGCCGCGGCACGCCTGTCGGGGAGGCGGCGGAGGTTGGGCGCACTTTTTTTTCCCCCCTCTCCACCTCCTTCTCCAAAGGACCGGGGTAGACCAGTAGTCCCTCCCACCGGGCGGGAGGCCATTTTTTTCCCCCGGGGATGCGGCGGGTCGACCAGATGTCCCGCTGGACTCTTTTTTTTTTTTTTTTAATGTATAATATATATTATATCTTCCTAGACCTGACGGGTCGACCAGTTGTCTCTGTGCACTTCCTTTTTTTTGACGGACTGGAAGCGGGTCGACCAGTTGTCCGATTAAATATTTGGCCTTAAAATGCTAAGTACCGGGGTCGACCAGTTGGCCTTGTGAACTTGGGTCGACCAGTTGTCTTTTTCCATGTCTTGATTGACTGATGTCATTCTTCAATGTGTTGGTGGTTAGTTTATCTCTTTTGTTCTCTATGCCAACACGCCCCACTCACCAAACACTTTTTTTTAAATTTATTTATTTACTTATTTTTATTTTACTTTTTTATTATTTATTTATTTATACATACATACATACATCCTGTCTATCTGTCCAGATGGGGCAGGGGTAGAAGGGGCTAGCTATGAGAGGAAGGTGCTCGGTGGGCATCCAGTTGTAAATAAGGCTGGGAATAAATAGCTGAATATTAATTCATTTGAGTAATATTAAAACTGTTCAAGTAGAAAACAATTGCTTTCTTTTTCTGTTTGCCCAGAGATCTGACTGACTGCAACTTGGAAAGAAGACGGCCCTGCTGGACAGAGACCTCCCTCCTGCTTTGGGTGGGTCGACCAGTTTACATGTTTATTTCCACGTTTTGTCTTTTATGGATTGAATGGATGTGTCTCTCTCTCTTTTTTTTTTTTTTTTTTGGTTTTTCGAGACAGGGTTTCTCTGTGGCTTTGGAGCCTGTCCTGGAACTAGCACTGTAGACCAGGCTGGTCTCGAACTCACAGAGATCCGCCTACCTCTGCCTCCCGAGTACTGGGATTAAAGGCGTGCGCCACCATCGCCCGGCTCTCATTTTTTTTTTCACGATTGCTTGCTTGCTTGCTTGCTTACTTACTTACTTACTTACTATCTGTTTAGCCCATCTCATTTACTTACTTCTTTAAAAAAAATGACCCACCTAGTTATTTACTTACTTACTTACTTACTTGTTCATTCATTCCTTCACTTCCTTATCTTCTTTCATATATCTGTTTATTTATCTGCTGATTTAGCGTGACTCATTTACTTATTGAATGTTTCAATTATTATTTAGTTTTATTCATTTATTCATTCTTTATGTCTATTTTTATGTATGTATTTACTTACTTTCTTAATTTTTTTTTTACTTTTTAAAATTTACTTAATTTTTTTCTTTCTTTGGGAATGTAGATTCTTTCTTCCTTTCTTTCCTTCTTTCTGTCTCCTGACTGTCACTGGCTAAGAAAATGGTGGCCTCCATGTCACTGGTCAGCATAGCAGCTCCTAAAATGGAATTTGATGAAGGGATACATAGATAGATAGATAGATAGATAGATAGATAGATAGATAGATAGATAGATAGATAGATAGATAGATGGGATGCGCACACGCTCACACACACACACACACACACACACACACACACACACACATATGCACGCACGTGCATGACATGTACAGATGGGGGGCGATTCCAATGTTTTCAGAGGAAGGTGCTCGCTGGTAATAATAAATGTGCTGGTAAATAAGGCTGGAAATAGCTGAATATTAAATCATTAAAACTCTTCAAATAAATAAAAAGCAATTCCATTTCTCTCTCTCTCTCTTTCTCACCATATACCAGCACATCTGAACTGACTGCAACATACAAAAGAAGAAGAAACACGGAAAGAAGACATCCCTGCTGGACAGGATCTGAGATGAGAATAAATTCATCGAATGGCTGCCAACAGCATTTCATTGAGAAGAGATTCCACATTTTATGCTGTACAGTTACTTAGTTAGATAGATAGATAAAGAGAGGCCTGTGAACTGGGGTGGGCTGTGGCTTCTCAGGTCACCTCAGGTCAGGGAGGGGCTGAGGAGTGTCCCATTGGCCTTGACAATAGGCAGGAGTCAGAGGTTAATGTCAGGGCAGGGCCTGAGACTTCCTCAAAGGGAATGAATGGAGACCCTTGCTTACCTAAGAAATGCCTGACCTTGGAAAAGGACTTGTGGAAAGCGGGCCCTTGAAACTGTGGTTTCACGTCTTACTAGAAAGCTCCCTCTTGGAAGGGAAAGTCATCGTGATATCTTACTCTTTTCCCAAGGATACCCTACCTACCCTTCTGATCATTCTTACTGAATTAAGTCTTCCACTGCAAATAAATAAATAAATAAATAATAAATGAAGTGGGTGAGTGAGTGAGTGAGTGAGTAAGTAAGTAAGTAAGTAAGTAAACAAGCAAATACGTGGATGGACAAATAAATACAAAGTTTGCTGTTGTTGACTGACTTTTGATTTCATAATGAATCTCTCTCTCTCTCTCTCTCTCTCTCACACACACACACACACACACGCACACTAAATATACAATAAAAGGAAGCATAACACCTTTACTCAGGGGGCAGAGTGAACTCTGAAAGTTTTCCAGGCGGGGGGGGGGAGAGAGACAGAATATAAGAACAAAATGAGAAACAAGGAAAAATAGTGTTGGCTGGCTGGCCGGCTTTCAGTTCCCTGACAGAAATGAGCACATTGTGGAGGAAACACAAAGTTGTTACACTATGTGGGTGTGATGAGGAGAGATTGTGAGTGAGTGTCCTGTCAGAACAAAGTTAGTCCCATAGTTGATGAAATTCATTATCCCAAAACTTCAGCAGAATATATCCCAAGTTTGCAAATGTGTGATCAGCTTGTGACAGGTTGGGCTGGAGATGCTGAGAACTGGGGAGCCCTCAATGCAAGAGCAGACACTCATTCCCATGAAGAGGGAGAGAGGGAGGGAGGGAGGGAGGGAGGGATCATTCATTCCTATACTCAAGTTTAAAGAAAGATGAGTGGCTATCTATGGAGAGACCACTCACAGATATGAAAAATCATTTCCTAAAAATCAAATTTCTCAGTCAGTATGCAACTGCTATGGTGCTTCTCCTAGATAGAGCAAAACACACAAACAAACTGATTCCTTGATCTAGAGCCACAGTGCACATGCTGTGGAAAAGGGGACATGGCCAACTTGAATCACAATATTCATCAGAGCATGAAAAGAGCGTAAAAAGGACACAGAGGAGAGATAATTGTGGTCCTTCCTTCCTCCCTCCCTCCCTCCCTCCCTCCCTCCCTCCCTCCCTCCTTCCCTCAGGAAGTGACTGACAGATGAGACTTTGTCCAAGCAGGTTCTGTCTGAAATACCAGACTTGAGTTTCCCCCTCTGTGGGTATTAGCTAATCAGTCCTCCCTTCTTTCTGTAGGAAGGTGGTGCATGTCTCTCAGAACTTACCTGGTTTCCTCTGCACCAGGTGAACCAGGGAAAAGCTTTCTAAGCCTTATTCAGACCCATAGAGGCTGCGCTGTGTGTGACTTCAGAGACCTCAGGGAGTATAGGGGTGGGTGGGTGCTTGATGCTTCAGACTCATGTCATTGAAGGACATAACATAGTCTGGATTCACAGAGATTCACAACACAGAGCCATTGTCACTTACTAACAGCTCAGGACACCCAGAGCTAACAAGAAATTGCAGTCTCAGCTGGGCTTTAATCACAGCACACACACAGATCTCTGTGAATTCAAAGATGGCCTGATTTACAGAGTGAGTTTTAGGACAGCCCAAGATACAAAAAGAAACCCTTTCTTGAAAAACAAAGCAAAACAGCAAAAGAAAGAAAGACAAGGAAAAAGAAAAAAATGGCAGTCTCTTTCCACTCTCTCCTCCATTGGCTCTTAAAGAGCTCTCAAGCTGAACTGGAGACCATGGTGTCACTCAAAACTGGGAAGCCAGAAACCTTAGGGGGGTCACAGGAGTCGGACTGACTGCAGCACTTGATGCCTCAACCCTGCTAATGGCTGTGATATAAGGCATGGTAAAATACGGGCTTTGGCAGAGCACTACTCCCCTTTCTCTATTATTATTGCTACACAACGAAAAGGACCGGGGGGGGGTGATGATGTGCAGTCAGTGCTGGTATTGAAATCTCACTGACTCCTTCCGCACTCCTTGTCAATTCCCGACTTTGTCAAATCAACTATCGTGAATCTTTGATGTGGGTTGGCCCTTTAGGAACTCAGAGAAACAAGACAGACAGACCTGTTTCATCCCAGAAACCTCCCAGTTCCTGAGCCCTAGCCCTGGAAGTCTCAAAGCCATCACATCCAGAAATCTCTCTAGTCCCTGCTAGTGGTGAACTCACTTCGTCTTCCCCAGGACCACTAATTATTTCTCCATGTTTTCCTGTGAGATCTGAGGCCAGCTTTCTTCTTCCTCCCTCTGGCCTCTCCACGAACGATCTCCATTCTCTAGACAACATGTCTAGAACCGAGTCTTATAGGCACCGAGAGAGTGTGTCTTGAGGGCAGTTGGCGTTTCTAGGACACGAGTGACATCACAAAATTCCGAGAGCTCTCTGGGATACCGTGGAATTTCCAGAGAAGGGACTGCTGATGTCGTGAGGCACGGCCTTTACCTCCTTGCTGATATTTCTCCCCGAACTGACCGACCGACCGACCGACCGACCGACCAACCGGAACCTGAGGTTTCCTTTCCAGGAGTCTCTCCTCCGACACAGAGGGAGCCATTCAGGATTTCCTCCTTCCAAAACCAGAAATTTCTCTCTGCTTCATTAATATCTTCTCACTACTTCCTGAACCCATGGGGAGTTAGTTAGTTGAACACTCACTTTTTTCATGAATGACCCTTCCTCCCTCTCCTGAACATCTCATATTACTGATTCATACTCAGTAAAACAGTAATATGAGAAATTAGGCCAGGAGGACATGGAAGATGAGGGTTGAGTCTTCTGAAGTGAACAAGCACTTAGGGAAGGCTAAACTTAAGGGAATTTGACTCTGAGTGGCAAGACATGAATAGCTGCTGCCAAGGCACAGATACAGGCACCAACTGGGCCCTAGGCATCCTCCTGCATCATCAGAGCTGTGTGGGAAACTCAGCCCAAAGGAGGGGCCGTGTTCAAAGGGAGAGGGCATTTTCGAGGACAGCACTGTTTTCTTTTTCTTCTTTCTTTCTTTCTTTCTTTCTTTTTTTTTTCGAGACAGGGTTGTTCTGTAGTTTTTTTTTTTTTTGGAGCCTGTCCTGGAACTAGCTCTTGTAGACCAGGCTGGTCTTGAACTCACATGCTTTCTTTTTTTTTCTATTGGATATTTTTGACTTCTTTATCAAAGATCAGGTGTTCGAAGATGTGTGGATCGATATCCGGGTCTTCTATTCGGTTCCATTGGTCCTCCTGTCTGTTCTTATGCCAGGACCAGGCTGTTTTCAGAACTGTAGCTTACAGAGTGTTCTTGCAGGTGGGGCACAGAAGTGGTTAATTACGGTACCTTAGTTCTTCTGCTTTTCTAGCAGACCGGAGCCCAGCTGACAGGAATCCAGTAGAGATGGTGTCAAGGTTCACACTGACACTAACAGCTGTAACTTGAGCAGGATTTGTGATCCACATGAAATTTGCAATGAATTGCAGCAAATCTGTGACACTCTAACTTGCTCAGGCTCAGTATCTGAACATACAGATGTTTGCAATGATCACTGGCTTCAGGATTTTTTTTTGTTGTTGTTGTTGCTGTTTTGTTTTTCCACGAGACAGGGTTTCCCTGTAGCTGAAGTTTAACGGCCTGGTGTTTTTGTGACTTACTGCTTCAAAGAACTTCTCCATTTCTTTATCCCTAAGGGAAAAGAAATATAATCACTAAATACATTTAAGTGTCTTTCAACCATTTTAGATCCCTCTGTTGAGAGTTCTCTGTTTAGGTCTGTACTCCATTTTTTAAAATTGGATTATTTGTTCTTTGGATGACCAATTTCTCGACTTCTTTGTGTATTTTGGAGATTAGTGAAGATCTTTTCCCATTCTGTAAGGCCGTCGTTTTGTCTTGTTGGCCATGTTCTTTGCTTTACAGAAGCTTTTCAGTTTCAGGAGGTCTCACTTATTAATTGTTTCTCTCAGTGTCTGTTTTTTTTTTCTTTTTTTTTCTTTTTTCTTTCTTTTTTTTTCTTTTTTTCTTCTTCTTCTTTTCTTTTTTTTCTCTTTTTCTCTCTTTAGTTTTTTTCTTTGTTCTTTTTTTTTGTTTTGTTTTTCCTTTTTTTTTCTTTTTTCTTTTTTTTCTTTTTCTCTCAGTGTCTGTGCTACTGGGGTTCTATTTAGCAAGCGTTCTCCTGTGCCAATGTGTTCAAGTGCATTTGATATTTTTATTTTTATATTCTTTTATTGTGGATGAAGTCAATTATTTGAACTCTCAAATATTTTTATTGTTATTATCTCTCTATTTGTTTGCTTATTTGTGGTTGTTCACCAACTTGACTATCTAGAGGAAGTAAAAGTCGTAACAAGGTTTCCGTAGGTGAACCTGCGGAAGGATCATTAACGTGAGAGAGCAGCGGCGGCGGCTCTGCCCGCCCGCTCGCCTGCCTCGCCCAAGTTCTCGCCGGGAGGCGCGCTCCCCGGGTCGCACGTGTGTTGTGCGCACGGAAGTGTGCGTGCGCACGGGCGCGCGTGGCGGTCGTGAGAGAGAGGTCGAGAGAGGGGGAAGGGGGACGAGCGCCGGCTCGCCCGCCCTCCTCGCCCCGTCCGAGGACCCGTGTCTGGCTCTGCCGCTGGCGGCTCATGGCGGACGGCGGCTCTCTTCCCGCTCTCGCTCTCCTCCGTCCACTCCCGCTGCTTGCCTCACCGCACCGCAGCGGCCCGCGGGTGTGTCCCCTCTTTCCCGGGCGCGCGCCTTTCCCTCTCCATCCCTCTTCCCGGGGGAGGATGGGCGAGGGTCTGGCGGCGCCCCGGGCCCCCTCTCGCCGCCGACCTCCGCTCGCGCGCCGTGGCGCCGCGGCGCGCCTGTCGGGGAGGCGGCGGAGGTTGGGCGCACTTTTTTTTCCCCCCTCTCCACCTCTTTCTCCCAAGGACCGGGGTAGACCAGTAGTCCCTCCCACCGGGCAGGAGGCCATTTTTTTCCCCCGGGGATGCAGCGGGTCGACCAGATGTCCCGCTGGACTCTTTTTTTTTTTTTTAATGTATAATATATATTATATCTTCCTAGACCTGACGGGTCGACCAGTTGTGTCTGTGCACTTCCTTTTTTTTGACGGACTGGAAGCGGGTCGACCAGTTGTCCGATTAAATATTTGGCCTTAAAATGCTAAGTACCGGGGTCGACCAGTTGGCCTTGTGAACTTGGGTCGACCAGTTTTCTTTTTCCATGTCTTGATTGACTGATGTCATTCTTCAATGTGTTGGTGGTTAGTTTATCTCTTTTGTTCTCTATGCCAACACGCCCCACTCACCAAACACTTTTTTTTTAATTTATTTATTTACTTATTTTTATTTTACTTTTTTATTATTTATTTATTTATACATACATACATACATCCTGTCTATCTGTCCAGATGGGGCAGGGGTAGAAGGGGCTAGCTGTGAGAGGAAGGTGCTCGGTGGGCATCCAGTTGTAAATAAGGCTGGGAATAAATAGCTGAATATTAATTCATTTGAGTAATATTAAAACTGTTCAAGTAGAAAACAATTGCTTTCTTTTTCTGTTTGCCCAGAGATCTGACTGACTGCAACTTGGAAAGAAGACGGCCCTGCTGGACAGAGACCTCCCTCCTGCTTTGGGTGGGTCGACCAGTTTACATGTTTATTTCCACGTTTTGTCTTTTATGGATTGAATGATTGTGTCTCTCTCTCTTTTTTTTTTTTTTTTTGGTTTTTCGAGACAGGGTTTCTCTGTGGCTTTGGAGCCTGTCCTGGAACTAGCACTGTAGACCAGGCTGGTCTCGAACTCACAGAGATCCGCCTACCTCTGCCTCCCGAGTACTGGGATTAAAGGCGTGCGCCACCATCGCCCGGCTCTCATTTTTTTTTTCACGATTGCTTGCTTGCTTGCTTGCTTACTTACGTACTTACTTACTATCTGTTCAGCCCATCTCATTTACTTACTTCTTTAAAAAAAATGACCCACCTAGTTATTTACTTACTTTCTTACTTACTTACTCGTTCATTCATTCCTTCACTTCCTTATCTTCTTTCATATATCTGTTTATTTATCTGCTGATTTAGCGTGACTCATTTACTTATTGAATGTTTCAATTATTATTTAGTTTTATTCATTTATTCATTCTTTATGTCTATTTTTATGTATGTATTTACTTACTTTCTTAATTTTTTTTTTACTTTTTAAAATTTACTTAATTTTTTTCTTTCTTTGGGAATGTAGATTCTTTCTTCCTTTCTTCCTTTCTTTCCTTCTTTCTGTCTCCTGACTGTCACTGGCTAAGAAAATGGTGGCCTCCATGTCACTGGTCAGCATAGCAGCTCCTAAAATGGAATTTGATGAAGGGATACATAGATAGATAGATAGATAGATAGATAGATAGATAGATAGATAGATAGATAGATAGATGGGATGCGCACACGCTCACACACACACACACACACACACACACATATGCACGCACGTGCATGACATGTACAGATGGGGGGCGATTCCAATGTTTTCAGAGGAAGGTGCTCGCTGGTAATAATAAATGTGCTGGTAAATAAGGCTGGAAATAGCTGAATATTAAATCATTAAAACTCTTCAAATAAATAAAAAGCAATTCCATTTCTCTCTCTCTCTCTTTCTCACCATATACCAGCACATCTGAACTGACTGCAACATACAAAAGAAGAAGAAACACGGAAAGAAGACATCCCTGCTGGACAGGATCTGAGATGAGAATAAATTCATCGAATGGCTGCCAACAGCATTTCATTGAGAAGAGATTCCACATTTTATGCTGTACAGTTACTTAGTTAGATAGATAGATAAAGAGAGGCCTGTGAACTGGGGTGGGCTGTGGCTTCTCAGGTCACCTCAGGTCAGGGAGGGGCTGAGGAGTGTCCCATTGGCCTTGACAATAGGCAGGAGTCAGAGGTTAATGTCAGGGCAGGGCCTGAGAGTTCCTCAAAGGGAATGAATGGAGACCCTTGCTTACCTAAGAAATGCCTGACCTTGGAAAAGGACTTGTGGAAAGCGGGCCCTTGAAACTGTGGTTTCACGTCTTACTAGAAAGCTCCCTCTTGGAAGGGAAAGTCATCGTGATATCTTACTCTTTTCCCAAGGATACCCTACCTACCCTTCTGATCATTCTTACTGAATTAAGTCTTCCACTGCAAATAAATAAATAAATAAATAATAAATGAAGTGGGTGAGTGAGTGAGTGAGTGAGTAAGTAAGTAAGTAAGTAAGTAAACAAGCAAATACGTGGATGGACAAATAAATACAAAGTTTGCTGTTGTTGACTGACTTTTGATTTCATAATGAATCTCTCTCTCTCTCTCTCTCTCTCTCTCTCTCACACACACACACACACACACACACACACACTAAATATACAATAAAAGGAAGCATAACACCTTTACTCAGGGGGCAGAGTGAACTCTGAAAGTTTTCCAGGCGGGGGGGGGGGAGAGACAGAATATAAGAACAAAATGAGAAACAAGGAAAAATAGTGTTGGCTGGCTGGCCGGCTTTCAGTTCCCTGACAGAAATGAGCACATTGTGGAGGAAACACAAAGTTGTTACACTATGTGGGTGTGATGAGGAGAGATTGTGAGTGAGTGTCCTGTCAGAACAAAGTTAGTCCCATAGTTGATGAAATTCATTATCCCAAAACTTCAGCAGAATATATCCCAAGTTTGCAAATGTGTGATCAGCTTGTGACAGGTTGGGCTGGAGATGCTGAGAACTGGGGAGCCCTCAATGCAAGAGCAGACACTCATTCCCATGAAGAGGGAGAGAGGGAGGGAGGGAGGGAGGGAGGGATCATTCATTCCTATACTCAAGTTTAAAGAAAGATGAGTGGCTATCTATGGAGAGACCACTCACAGATATGAAAAATCATTTCCTAAAAATCAAATTTCTCAGTCAGTATGCAACTGCTATGGTGCTTCTCCTAGATAGAGCAAAACACACAAACAAACTGATTCCTTGATCTAGAGCCACAGTGCACATGCTGTGGAAAAGGGGACATGGCCAACTTGAATCACAATATTCATCAGAGCATGAAAAGAGCGTAAAAAGGACACAGAGGAGAGATAATTGTGGTCCTTCCTTCCTCCCTCCCTCCCTCCCTCCCTCCCTCCCTCCTTCCCTCAGGAAGTGACTGACAGATGAGACTTTGTCCAAGCAGGTTCTGTCTGAAATACCAGACTTGAGTTTCCCCCTCTGTGGGTATTAGCTAATCAGTCCTCCCTTCTTTCTGTAGGAAGGTGGTGCATGTCTCTCAGAACTTACCTGGTTTCCTCTGCACCAGGTGAACCAGGGAAAAGCTTTCTAAGCCTTATTCAGACCCATAGAGGCTGCGCTGTGTGTGACTTCAGAGACCTCAGGGAGTATAGGGGTGGGTGGGTGCTTGATGCTTCAGACTCATGTCATTGAAGGACATAACATAGTCTGGATTCACAGAGATTCACAACACAGAGCCATTGTCACTTACTAACAGCTCAGGACACCCAGAGCTAACAAGAAATTGCAGTCTCAGCCGGGCTTTAATCACAGCACACACACAGATCTCTGTGAATTCAAAGATGGCCTGATTTACAGAGTGAGTTTTAGGACAGCCCAAGATACAAAAAGAAACCCTTTCTTGAAAAACAAAGCAAAACAGCAAAAGAAAGAAAGACAAGGAAAAAGAAAAAAATGGCAGTCTCTTTCCACTCTCTCCTCCATTGGCTCTTAAAGAGCTCTCAAGCTGAACTGGAGACCATGGTGTCACTCAAAACTGGGAAGCCAGAAACCTTAGGGGGGTCACAGGAGTCGGACTGACTGCAGCACTTGATGCCTCAACCCTGCTAATGGCTGTGATATAAGGCATGGTAAAATACGGGCTTTGGCAGAGCACTACTCCCCTTTCTCTATTATTATTGCTACACAACGAAAAGGACCGGGGGGGGGGGTGATGATGTGCAGTCAGTGCTGGTATTGAAATCTCACTGACTCCTTCCGCACTCCTTGTCAATTCCCGACTTTGTCAAATCAACTATCGTGAATCTTTGATGTGGGTTGGCCCTTTAGGAACTCAGAGAAACAAGACAGACAGACCTGTTTCATCCCAGAAACCTCCCAGTTCCTGAGCCCTAGCCCTGGAAGTCTCAAAGCCATCACATCCAGAAATCTCTCTAGTCCCTGCTAGTGGTGAACTCACTTCGTCTTCCCCAGGACCACTAATTATTTCTCCATGTTTTCCTGTGAGATCTGAGGCCAGCTTTCTTCTTCCTCCCTCTGGCCTCTCCACGAACGATCTCCATTCTCTGGACAACATGTCTAGAACCGAGTCTTATAGGCACCGAGAGAGTGTGTCTTGAGGGCAGTTGGCGTTTCTAGGACACGAGTGACATCACAAAATTCCGAGAGCTCTCTGGGATACCGTGGAATTTCCAGAGAAGGGACTGCTGATGTCGTGAGGCATGGCCTTTACCTCCTTGCTGATATTTCTCCCCGAACTGACCAACCGACCGACCGACCGACCAACCGGAACCTGAGGTTTCCTTTCCAGGAGTCTCTCCTCCGACACAGAGGGAGCCATTCAGGATTTCCTCCTTCCAAAACCAGAAATTTCTCTCTGCTTCATTAATATCTTCTCACTACTTCCTGAACCCATGGGGAGTTAGTTAGTTGAACACTCACTTTTTTCATGAATGACCCTTCCTCCCTCTCCTGAACATCTCATATTACTGATTCATACTCAGTAAAACAGTAATATGAGAAATTAGGCCAGGAGGACATGGAAGATGAGGGTTGAGTCTTCTGAAGTGAACAAGCACTTAGGGAAGGCTAAACTTAAGGGAATTTGACTCTGAGTGGCAAGACATGAATAGCTGCTGCCAAGGCACAGATACAGGCACCAACTGGGCCCTCGGCATCCTCCTGCATCATCAGAGCTGTGTGGGAAACTCAGCCCAAAGGAGGGGCCGTGTTCAAAGGGAGAGGGCATTTTCGAGGACAGCACTGTTTTCTTTTTCTTCTTTCTTTCTTTCTTTCTTTCTTTCTTTCTTTTTTTTTTTCGAGACAGGGTTGTTCTGTAGTTTTTTTTTTTTTGGAGCCTGTCCTGGAACTAGCTCTTGTAGACCAGGCTGGTCTTGAACTCACATGCTTTCTTTTTTTTTCTATTGGATATTTTTGACTTCTTTATCAAAGATCAGGTGTTCGAAGATGTGTGGATCGATATCCGGGTCTTCTATTCGGTTCCATTGGTCCTCCTGTCTGTTCTTATGCCAGGACCAGGCTGTTTTCAGAACTGTAGCTTACAGAGTGTTCTTGCAGGTGGGGCACAGAAGAGGTTAATTACGGTACCTTAGTTCTTCTGCTTTTCTAGCAGACCGGAGCCCAGCTGACAGGAATCCAGTAGAGATGGTGTCAAGGTTCACACTGACACTAACAGCTGTAACTTGAGCAGGATTTGTGATCCACATGAAATTTGCAATGAATTGCAGCAAATCTGTGACACTCTAACTTGCTCAGGCTCAGTATCTGAACATACAGATGTTTGCAATGATCACTGGCTTCAGGATTTTTTTTTGTTGTTGTTGTTGTTGTTTTGTTTTTCCACGAGACAGGGTTTCCCTGTAGCTGAAGTTTAACGGCCTGGTGTTTTTGTGACTTACTGCTTCAAAGAACTTCTCCATTTCTTTATCCCTAAGGGAAAAGAAATATAATCACTAAATACATTTAAGTGTCTTTCAACCATTTTAGATCCCTCTGTTGAGAGTTCTCTGTTTAGGTCTGTACTCCATTTTTTAAAATTGGATTATTTGTTCTTTGGATGACCAATTTCTCAAGTTCTTTGTGTATTTTGGAGATTAGTGAAGATCTTTTCCCATTCTGTAAGGCCGTTGTTTTGTCTTGTTGGCCATGTTCTTTGCTTTACAGAAGCTTTTCAGTTTCAGGAGGTCTCACTTATTAATTGTTTCTTTCAGTGTCTGTTTTTTTTTCTTTTTTTTTCTTTTTTCTTTCTTTTTTTTCTTTTTTTTCTTTTTTTCTTTTTTTCTTTTTTTTCTTCTTCTTCTTTTCTTTTTTTTTCTTTTTTTTCTCTCTTTAGTTTTTTTCTTTGTTCTTTTTTTTTGTTTTGTTTTTCTTTTTTTTTTCTTTTTTCTTTTTTTTTCTTTTTCTCTCAGTGTCTGTGCTACTGGGGTTCTATTTAGCAAGCGTTCTCCTGTGCCAATGTGTTCAAGTGCATTTGATATTTTTATTTTTATATTCTTTTATTGTGGATGAAGTCAATTATTTGAACTCTCAAATATTTTTATTGTTATTATCTCTCTATTTGTTTGCTTATTTGTGGTTGTTCACCAACTTGACTATCTAGAGGAAGTAAAAGTCGTAACAAGGTTTCCGTAGGTGAACCTGCGGAAGGATCATTAACGTGAGAGAGCAGCGGCGGCGGCTCTGCCCGCCCGCTCGCCTGCCTCGCCCGAGTTCTCGCCGGGAG
The DNA here is from genome assembly GCF_037038515.1 of Microtus pennsylvanicus. Taxonomy (NCBI): domain Eukaryota; kingdom Metazoa; phylum Chordata; class Mammalia; order Rodentia; family Cricetidae; genus Microtus; species Microtus pennsylvanicus. The sequence continues at coordinate 112,856,973 of NC_134586.1, read as the reverse complement.
GCGCGCTCCCCGGGTCGCACGTGTGTTGTGCGCACGGAAGTGTGCGTGCGCACGGGCGCGCGTGGCGGTCGTGAGAGAGAGGTCGAGAGAGGGGGAAGGGGGACGGGCGCCGGCTCGCCCACCCTCCTCGCCCCGTCCGAGGACCCGTGTCTGGCTCTGCCGCTGGCGGCTCACGGCGGACGGCGGCTCTCTTCCCGCTCTCGCTCTCCTCCGTCCACTCCCGCTGCTTGCCTCACCGCACCGCAGCGGCCCGCGGGTGTGTCCCCTCTTTCCCGGGCGCGCGCCTTTCCCTCTCCATCCCTCTTCCCGGGGGAGGATGGGCGAGGGTCTGGCGGCGCCCCGGGCCCCCTCTCGCCGCCGACCTCCGCTCGCGCGCCGTGGCGCCGTGGCGCGCCTGTCGGGGAGGCGGTGGAGGTTGGGCGCACTTTTTTTTCCCCCTCTCCACCTCCTTCTACAAAGGACCGGGGTAGACCAGTAGTCCCTCCCACCGGGCGGGAGGCCATTTTTTTCCCCCGGGGATGCGGCGGGTCGACCAGATGTCCCTCTGGACTCTTTTTTTTTTTTTTTTTTTTAATGTATAATATATATTATATCTTCCTAGACCTGACGGGTCAACCAGTTGTCTCTGTGCACTTCCTTTTTTTTGACGGACTGGAAGCGGGTCGACCAGTTGTCCGATTAAATATTTGGCCTTAAAATGCTAAGTACCGGGGTCGACCAGTTGGCCTTGTGAACTTGGGTCGACCAGTTGTCTTTTTCCATGTCTTGATTGACTGATGTCATTCTTCAATGTGTTGGTGGTTAGTTTATCTCTTTTGTTCTCTATGCCAACACGCCCCACTCACCAAACACTTTTTTTTAAATTTATTTATTTACTTATTTTTATTTTACTTTTTTATTATTTATTTATTTATACATACATACATACATCCTGTCTATCTGTCCAGATGGGGCAGGGGTAGAAGGGGCTAGCTATGAGAGGAAGGTGCTCGGTGGGCATCCAGTTGTAAATAAGGCTGGGAATAAATAGCTGAATATTAATTCATTTGAGTAATATTAAAACTGTTCAAGTAGAAAACAATTGCTTTCTTTTTCTGTTTGCCCAGAGATCTGACTGACTGCAACTTGGAAAGAAGACAGCCCTGCTGGACAGAGACCTCCCTCCTGCTTTGGGTGGGTCGACCAGTTTACATGTTTATTTCCACGTTTTGTCTTTTATGGATTGAATGGATGTGTCTCTCTCTTTTTTTTTTTTTTTTTTTGGTTTTTCGAGACAGGGTTTCTCTGTGGCTTTGGAGCCTGTCCTGGAACTAGCACTGTAGACCAGGCTGGTCTCGAACTCACAGAGATCCGCCTACCTCTGCCTCCCGAGTACTGGGATTAAAGGCGTGCGCCACCATCGCCCGGCTCTCATTTTTTTTTTCACGATTGCTTGCTTGCTTGCTTGCTTACTTACTTACTTACTTACTATCTGTTCAGCCCATCTCATTTACTTACTTCTTTAAAAAAAATGACCCACCTAGTTATTTACTTACTTACTTACTTACTTGTTCATTCATTCCTTCACTTCCTTATCTTCTTTCATATATCTGTTTATTTATCTGCTGATTTAGCGTGACTCATTTACTTATTGAATGTTTCAATTATTATTTAGTTTTATTCATTTATTCATTCTTTATGTCTATTTTTATGTATGTATTTACTTACTTTCTTAATTTTTTTTTTACTTTTTAAAATTTACTTAATTTTTTTCTTTCTTTGGGAATGTAGATTCTTTCTTCCTTTCTTCCTTTCTTTCCTTCTTTCTGTCTCCTGACTGTCACTGGCTAAGAAAATGGTGGCCTCCATGTCACTGGTCAGCATAGCAGCTCCTAAAATGGAATTTGATGAAGGGATACATAGATAGATAGATAGATAGATAGATAGATAGATAGATAGATAGATAGATAGATAGATGGGATGCGCACACGCTCACACACACACACACACACACACACACATATGCACGCACGTGCATGACATGTACAGATGGGGGGCGATTCCAATGTTTTCAGAGGAAGGTGCTCGCTGGTAATAATAAATGTGCTGGTAAATAAGGCTGGAAATAGCTGAATATTAAATCATTAAAACTCTTCAAATAAATAAAAAGCAATTCCATTTCTCTCTCTCTCTCTTTCTCACCATATACCAGCACATCTGAACTGACTGCAACATACAAAAGAAGAAGAAACACGGAAAGAAGACATCCCTGCTGGACAGGATCTGAGATGAGAATAAATTCATCGAATGGCTGCCAACAGCATTTCATTGAGAAGAGATTCCACATTTTATGCTGTACAGTTACTTAGTTAGATAGATAGATAAAGAGAGGCCTGTGAACTGGGGTGGGCTGTGGCTTCTCAGGTCACCTCAGGTCAGGGAGGGGCTGAGGAGTGTCCCATTGGCCTTGACAATAGGCAGGAGTCAGAGGTTAATGTCAGGGCAGGGCCTGAGAGTTCCTCAAAGGGAATGAATGGAGACCCTTGCTTACCTAAGAAATGCCTGACCTTGGAAAAGGACTTGTGGAAAGCGGGCCCTTGAAACTGTGGTTTCACGTCTTACTAGAAAGCTCCCTCTTGGAAGGGAAAGTCATCGTGATATCTTACTCTTTTCCCAAGGATACCCTACCTACCCTTCTGATCATTCTTACTGAATTAAGTCTTCCACTGCAAATAAATAAATAATAAATGAAGTGGGTGAGTGAGTGAGTGAGTGAGTAAGTAAGTAAGTAAGTAAGTAAACAAGCAAATACGTGGATGGACAAATAAATACAAAGTTTGCTGTTGTTGACTGACTTTTGATTTCATAATGAATCTCTCTCTCTCTCTCTCTCTCTCTCTCACACACACACACACACACACGCACACTAAATATACAATAAAAGGAAGCATAACACCTTTACTCAGGGGGCAGAGTGAACTCTGAAAGTTTTCCAGGCGGGGGGGGGGGGAGAGACAGAATATAAGAACAAAATGAGAAACAAGGAAAAATAGTGTTGGCTGGCTGGCCGGCTTTCAGTTCCCTGACAGAAATGAGCACATTGTGGAGGAAACACAAAGTTGTTACACTATGTGGGTGTGATGAGGAGAGATTGTGAGTGAGTGTCCTGTCAGAACAAAGTTAGTCCCATAGTTGATGAAATTCATTATCCCAAAACTTCAGCAGAATATATCCCAAGTTTGCAAATGTGTGATCAGCTTGTGACAGGTTGGGCTGGAGATGCTGAGAACTGGGGAGCCCTCAATGCAAGAGCAGACACTCATTCCCATGAAGAGGGAGAGAGGGAGGGAGGGAGGGAGGGAGGGATCATTCATTCCTATACTCAAGTTTAAAGAAAGATGAGTGGCTATCTATGGAGAGACCACTCACAGATATGAAAAATCATTTCCTAAAAATCAAATTTCTCAGTCAGTATGCAACTGCTATGGTGCTTCTCCTAGATAGAGCAAAACACACAAACAAACTGATTCCTTGATCTAGAGCCACAGTGCACATGCTGTGGAAAAGGGGACATGGCCAACTTGAATCACAATATTCATCAGAGCATGAAAAGAGCGTAAAAAGGACACAGAGGAGAGATAATTGTGGTCCTTCCTTCCTCCCTCCCTCCCTCCCTCCCTCCCTCCCTCCTTCCCTCAGGAAGTGACTGACAGATGAGACTTTGTCCAAGCAGGTTCTGTCTGAAATACCAGACTTGAGTTTCCCCCTCTGTGGGTATTAGCTAATCAGTCCTCCCTTCTTTCTGTAGGAAGGTGGTGCATGTCTCTCAGAACTTACCTGGTTTCCTCTGCACCAGGTGAACCAGGGAAAAGCTTTCTAAGCCTTATTCAGACCCATAGAGGCTGCGCTGTGTGTGACTTCAGAGACCTCAGGGAGTATAGGGGTGGGTGGGTGCTTGATGCTTCAGACTCATGTCATTGAAGGACATAACATAGTCTGGATTCACAGAGATTCACAACACAGAGCCATTGTCACTTACTAACAGCTCAGGACACCCAGAGCTAACAAGAAATTGCAGTCTCAGCCGGGCTTTAATCACAGCACACACACAGATCTCTGTGAATTCAAAGATGGCCTGATTTACAGAGTGAGTTTTAGGACAGCCCAAGATACACAAAGAAACCCTTTCTTGAAAAACAAAGCAAAACAGCAAAAGAAAGAAAGACAAGGAAAAAGAAAAAAATGGCAGTCTCTTTCCACTCTCTCCTCCATTGGCTCTTAAAGAGCTCTCAAGCTGAACTGGAGACCATGGTGTCACTCAAAACTGGGAAGCCAGAAACCTTAGGGGGGTCACAGGAGTCGGACTGACTGCAGCACTTGATGCCTCAACCCTGCTAATGGCTGTGATATAAGGCATGGTAAAATACGGGCTTTGGCAGAGCACTACTCCCCTTTCTCTATTATTATTGCTACACAACGAAAAGGACCGGGGGGGGGGGGGTGATGATGTGCAGTCAGTGCTGGTATTGAAATCTCACTGACTCCTTCCGCACTCCTTGTCAATTCCCGACTTTGTCAAATCAACTATCGTGAATCTTTGATGTGGGTTGGCCCTTTAGGAACTCAGAGAAACAAGACAGACAGACCTGTTTCATCCTAGAAACCTCCCAGTTCCTGAGCCCTAGCCCTGGAAGTCTCAAAGCCATCACATCCAGAAATCTCTCTAGTCCCTGCTAGTGGTGAACTCACTTCGTCTTCCCCAGGACCACTAATTATTTCTCCATGTTTTCCTGTGAGATCTGAGGCCAGCTTTCTTCTTCCTCCCTCTGGCCTCTCCACGAACGATCTCCATTCTCTAGACAACATGTCTAGAACCGAGTCTTATAGGCACCGAGAGAGTGTGTCTTGAGGGCAGTTGGCGTTTCTAGGACACGAGTGACATCACAAAATTCCGAGAGCTCTCTGGGATACCGTGGAATTTCCAGAGAAGGGACTGCTGATGTCGTGAGGCACGGCCTTTACCTCCTTGCTGATATTTCTCCCCGAACTGACCGACCGAACGACCGACCGACCGACCAACCGGAACCTGAGGTTTCCTTTCCAGGAGTCTCTCCTCCGACACAGAGGGAGCCATTCAGGATTTCCTCCTTCCAAAACCAGAAATTTCTCTCTGCTTCATTAATATCTTCTCACTACTTCCTGAACCCATGGGGAGTTAGTTAGTTGAACACTCACTTTTTTCATGAATGACCCTTCCTCCCTCTCCTGAACATCTCATATTACTGATTCATACTCAGTAAAACAGTAATATGAGAAATTAGGCCAGGAGGACATGGAAGATGAGGGTTGAGTCTTCTGAAGTGAACAAGCACTTAGGGAAGGCTAAACTTAAGGGAATTTGACTCTGAGTGGCAAGACATGAATAGCTGCTGCCAAGGCACAGATACAGGCACCAACTGGGCCCTCGGCATCCTCCTGCATCATCAGAGCTGTGTGGGAAACTCAGCCCAAAGGAGGGGCCGTGTTCAAAGGGAGAGGGCATTTTCGAGGACAGCACTGTTTTCTTTTTCTTCTTTCTTTCTTTCTTTCTTTTTTTTTTTCGAGACAGGGTTGTTCTGTAGTTTTTTTTTTTTTTTTGGAGCCTGTCCTGGAACTAGCTCTTGTAGACCAGGCTGGTCTTGAACTCACATGCTTTCTTTTTTATTCTATTGGATATTTTTGACTTCTTTATCAAAGATCAGGTGTTCGAAGATGTGTGGATCGATATCCGGGTCTTCTATTCGGTTCCATTGGTCCTCCTGTCTGTTCTTATGCCAGGACCAGGCTGTTTTCAGAACTGTAGCTTACAGAGTGTTCTTGCAGGTGGGGCACAGAAGAGGTTAATTACGGTACCTTAGTTCTTCTGCTTTTCTAGCAGACCGGAGCCCAGCTGACAGGAATCCAGTAGAGATGGTGTCAAGGTTCACACTGACACTAACAGCTGTAACTTGAGCAGGATTTGTGATCCACATGAAATTTGCAATGAATTGCAGCAAATCTGTGACACTCTAACTTGCTCAGGCTCAGTATCTGAACATACAGATGTTTGCAATGATCACTGGCTTCAGGATTTTTTTTTTGTTGTTGTTGTTTTGTTTTTCCACGAGACAGGGTTTCCCTGTAGCTGAAGTTTAACGGCCTGGTGTTTTTGTGACTTACTGCTTCAAAGAACTTCTCCATTTCTTTATCCCTAAGGGAAAAGAAATATAATCACTAAATACATTTAAGTGTCTTTCAACCATTTTAGATCCCTCTGTTGAGAGTTCTCTGTTTAGGTCTGTACTCCATTTTTTAAAATTGGATTATTTGTTCTTTGGATGACCAATTTCTCGACTTCTTTGTGTATTTTGGAGATTAGTGAAGATCTTTTCCCATTCTGTAAGGCCGTCGTTTTGTCTTGTTGGCCATGTTCTTTGCTTTACAGAAGCTTTTCAGTTTCAGGAGGTCTCACTTATTAATTGTTTCTCTCAGTGTCTGTTTTTTTTTCTTTTTTTTTCCTTTTTCTTTCTTTTTTTTTCTTTTTTTTCTTTTTTTCTTTTTTTTCTTCTTCTTCTTTTCTTTTTTTTTCTTTTTTTCTCTCTTTAGTTTTTTTCTTTGTTCTTTTTTTTTGTTTTGTTTTTCTTTTTTTTTCTTTTTTCTTTTTTTTCTTTTTCTCTCAGTGTCTGTGCTACTGGGGTTCTATTTAGCAAGCGTTCTCCTGTGCCAATGTGTTCAAGTGCATTTGATATTTTTATTTTTATATTCTTTTATTGTGGATGAAGTCAATTATTTGAACTCTCAAATATTTTTATTGTTATTATCTCTCTATTTGTTTGCTTATTTGTGGTTGTTCACCAACTTGACTATCTAGAGGAAGTAAAAGTCGTAACAAGGTTTCCGTAGGTGAACCTGCGGAAGGATCATTAACGTGAGAGAGCAGCGGCGGCGGCTCTGCCCGCCCGCTCGCCTGCCTCGCCCGAGTTCTCGCCGGGAGGCGCGCTCCCCGGGTCGCACATGTGTTGTGCGCACGGAAGTGTGCGAGCGCACGGGCGCGCGTGGCGGTCGTGAGAGAGAGGTCGAGAGAGGTGGAAGGGGGACGGGCGCCGGCTCGCCCGCCCTCCTCGCCCCGTCCGAGGACCCGTGTCTGGCTCTGCCGCTGGCGGCTCACGGCGGACGGCGGCTCTCTTCCCGCTCTCGCTCTCCTCTGTCCACTCCCGCTGCTTGCCTCACCGCACCGCAGCGGCCCGCGGGTGTGTCCCCTCTTTCCCGGGCGCGCGCCTTTCCCTCTCCATCCCTCTTCCCGGGGGAGGATGGGCGAGGGTCTGGCGGCGCCCCGGGCCCCATCTCGCCGCCGACCTCCGCTCGCGCGCCGTGGCGCCGCGGCGCGCCTGTCGGGGAGGCGGCGGAGGTTGGGCGCACTTTTTTTTCCCCCCTCTCCACCTCCTTCTCCAAAGGACCGGGGTAGACCAGTAGTCCCTCCCACCGGGCGGGAGGCCATTTTTTTCCCCCGGGGATGCGGCGGGTCGACCAGATGTCCCGCTGGACTCTTTTTTTGTTTTTTTAATGTATAATATATATTATATCTTCCTAGACCTGACGGGTCGACCAGTTGTCTCTGTGCACTTCCTTTTTTTTGACGGACTGGAAGCGGGTCGACCAGTTGTCCGATTAAATATTTGGCCTTAAAATGCTAAGTACCGGGGTCGACCAGTTGGCCTTGTGAACTTGGGTCGACCAGTTGTCTTTTTCCATGTCTTGATTGAATGATGTCATTCTTCAATGTGTTGGTGGTTAGTTTATCTCTTTTGTTCTCTATGCCAACACGCCCCACTCACCAAACACTTTTTTTTAAATTTATTTATTTACTTATTTTTATTTTACTTTTTTATTATTTATTTATTTATACATACATACATACATCCTGTCTATCTGTCCAGATGGGGCAGGGGTAGAAGGGGCTAGCTATGAGAGGAAGGTGCTCGGTGGGCATCCAGTTGTAAATAAGGCTGGGAATAAATAGCTGAATATTAATTCATTTGAGTAATATTAAAACTGTTCAAGTAGAAAACAATTGCTTTCTTTTTCTGTTTGCCCAGAGATCTGACTGACTGCAACTTGGAAAGAAGACGGCCCTGCTGGACAGAGACCTCCCTCCTGCTTTGGGTGGGTCGACCAGTTTACATGTTTATTTCCACGTTTTGTCTTTTATGGATTGAATGGATGTGTCTCACTCTCTTTTTTTTTTTTTTGGTTTTTCGAGACAGGGTTTCTCTGTGGCTTTGGAGCCTGTCCTGGAACTAGCACTGTAGACCAGGCTGGTCTCGAACTCACAGAGATCCGCCTACCTCTGCCTCCCGAGTACTGGGATTAAAGGCATGCGCCACCATCGCCCGGTTCTCATTTTTTTTTTCACGATTGCTTGCTTGCTTGCTTGCTTACTTACTTACTTACTTACTATCTGTTCAGCCCATCTCATTTACTTACTTCTTTAAAAAAAATGACCCACCTAGTTATTTACTTACTTACTTACTTACTTACTTGTTCATTCATTCCTTCACTTCCTTATCTTCTTTCATATATCTGTTTATTTATCTGCTAATTTAGCGTGACTCATTTACTTATTGAATGTTTCAATTATTATTTAGTTTTATTCATTTATTCATTCTTTATGTCTATTTTTATGTACGTATTTACTTACTTTCTTAATTTTTTTTTTACTTTTTAAAATTTACTTAATTTTTTTCTTTCTTTGGGAATGTAGATTCTTTCTTCCTTTCTTCCTTTCTTTCCTTCTTTCTGTCTCCTGACTGTCACTGGCTAAGAAAATGGTGGCCTCCATGTCACTGGTCAGCATAGCAGCTCCTAAAATGGAATTTGATGAAGGGATACATAGATAGATAGATAGATAGATAGATAGATAGATAGATAGATAGATAGATAGATAGATAGATGGGATGCGCACACGCTCACACACACACACACACACACACACATATGCACGCACTTGCATGACATGTACAGATGGGGGGCGATTCCAATGTTTTCAGAGGAAGGTGCTCGCTGGTAATAATAAATGTGCTGGTAAATAAGGCTGGAAATAGCTGAATATTAAATCATTAAAACTCTTCAAATAAATAAAAAGCAATTCCATTTCTCTCTCTCTCTCTTTCTCACCATATACCAGCACATCTGAACTGACTGCAACATACAAAAGAAGAAGAAACACGGAAAGAAGACATCCCTGCTGGACAGGATCTGAGATGAGAATAAATTCATCGAATGGCTGCCAACAGCATTTCATTGAGAAGAGATTCCACATTTTATGCTGTACAGTTACTTAGTTAGATAGATAGATAAAGAGAGGCCTGTGAACTGGGGTGGGCTGTGGCTTCTCAGGTCACCTCAGGTCAGGGAGGGGCTGAGGAGTGTCCCATTGGCCTTGACAATAGGCAGGAGTCAGAGGTTAATGTCAGGGCAGGGCCTGAGACTTCCTCAAAGGGAATGAATGGAGACCCTTGCTTACCTAAGAAATGCCTGACCTTGGAAAAGGACTTGTGGAAAGCGGGCCCTTGAAACTGTGGTTTCACGTCTTACTAGAAAGCTCCCTCTTGGAAGGGAAAGTCATCGTGATATCTTACTCTTTTCCCAAGGATACCCTACCTACCCTTCTGATCATTCTTACTGAATTAAGTCTTCCACTGCAAATAAATAAATAAATAAATAATAAATGAAGTGGGTGAGTGAGTGAGTGAGTGAGTAAGTAAGTAAGTAAGTAAGTAAACAAGCAAATACGTGGATGGACAAATAAATACAAAGTTTGCTGTTGTTGACTGACTTTTGATTTCATAATGAATCTCTCTCTCTCTCTCTCTCTCTCTCACACACACACACACACACACGCACACTAAATATACAATAAAAGGAAGCATAACACCTTTACTCAGGGGGCAGAGTGAACTCTGAAAGTTTTCCAGGCGGGGGGGGGGAGAGAGACAGAATATAAGAACAAAATGAGAAACAAGGAAAAATAGTGTTGGCTGGCTGGCCGGCTTTCAGTTCCCTGACAGAAATGAGCACATTGTGGAGGAAACACAAAGTTGTTACACTATGTGGGTGTGATGAGGAGAGATTGTGAGTGAGTGTCCTGTCAGAACAAAGTTAGTCCCTTAGTTGATGAAATTCATTATCCCAAAACTTCAGCAGAATATATCCCAAGTTTGCAAATGTGTGATCAGCTTGTGACAGGTTGGGCTGGAGATGCTGAGAACTGGGGAGCCCTCAATGCAAGAGCAGACACTCATTCCCATGAAGAGGGAGAGAGGGAGGGAGGGAGGGAGGGAGGGATCATTCATTCCTATACTCAAGTTTAAAGAAAGATGAGTGGCTATCTATGGAGAGACCACTCACAGATATGAAAAATCATTTCCTAAAAATCAAATTTCTCAGTCAGTATGCAACTGCTATGGTGCTTCTCCTAGATAGAGCAAAACACACAAACAAACTGATTCCTTGATCTAGAGCCACAGTGCACATGCTGTGGAAAAGGGGACATGGCCAACTTGAATCACAATATTCATCAGAGCATGAAAAGAGCGTAAAAAGGACACAGAGGAGAGATAATTGTGGTCCTTCCTTCCTCCCTCCCTCCCTCCCTCCCTCCCTCCCTCCTTCCCTCAGGAAGTGACTGACAGATGAGACTTTGTCCAAGCAGGTTCTGTCTGAAATACCAGACTTGAGTTTCCCCCTCTGTGGGTATTAGCTAATCAGTCCTCCCTTCTTTCTGTAGGAAGGTGGTGCATGTCTCTCAGAACTTACCTGGTTTCCTCTGCACCAGGTGAACCAGGGAAAAGCTTTCTAAGCCTTATTCAGACCCATAGAGGCTGCGCTGTGTGTGACTTCAGAGACCTCAGGGAGTATAGGGGTGGGTGGGTGCTTGATGCTTCAGACTCATGTCATTGAAGGACATAACATAGTCTGGATTCACAGAGATTCACAACACAGAGCCATTGTCACTTACTAACAGCTCAGGACACCCAGAGCTAACAAGAAATTGCAGTCTCAGCCGGGCTTTAATCACAGCACACACACAGATCTCTGTGAATTCAAAGATGGCCTGATTTACAGAGTGAGTTTTAGGACAGCCCAAGATACAAAAAGAAACCCTTTCTTGAAAAACAAAGCAAAACAGCAAAAGAAAGAAAGACAAGGAAAAAGAAAAAAATGGCAGTCTCTTTCCACTCTCTCCTCCATTGGCTCTTAAAGAGCTCTCAAGCTGAACTGGAGACCATGGTGTCACTCAAAACTGGGAAGCCAGAAACCTTAGGGGGGTCACAGGAGTCGGACTGACTGCAGCACTTGATGCCTCAACCCTGCTAATGGCTGTGATATAAGGCATGGTAAAATACGGGCTTTGGCAGAGCACTACTCCCCTTTCTCTATTATTATTGCTACACAACGAAAAGGACCGGGGGGGGGGGGTGATGATGTGCAGTCAGTGCTGGTATTGAAATCTCACTGACTCCTTCCGCACTCCTTGTCAATTCCCGACTTTGTCAAATCAACTATCGTGAATCTTTGATGTGGGTTGGCCCTTTAGGAACTCAGAGAAACAAGACAGACAGACCTGTTTCATCCCAGAAACCTCCCAGTTCCTGAGCCCTAGCCCTGGAAGTCTCAAAGCCATCACATCCAGAAATCTCTCTAGTCCCTGCTAGTGGTGAACTCACTTCGTCTTCCCCAGGACCACTAATTATTTCTCCATGTTTTCCTGTGAGATCTGAGGCCAGCTTTCTTCTTCCTCCCTCTGGCCTCTCCACGAACGATCTCCATTCTCTAGACAACATGTCTAGAACCGAGTCTTATAGGCACCGAGAGAGTGTGTCTTGAGGGCAGTTGGCGTTTCTAGGACACGAGTGACATCACAAAATTCCGAGAGCTCTCTGGGATACCGTGGAATTTCCAGAGAAGGGACTGCTGATGTCGTGAGGCACGGCCTTTACCTCCTTGCTGATATTTCTCCCCGAACTGACCGACCGACCGACCGACCGACCGACCGACCAACCGGAACCTGAGGTTTCCTTTCCAGGAGTCTCTCCTCCGACACAGAGGGAGCCATTCAGGATTTCCTCCTTCCAAAACCAGAAATTTCTCTCTGCTTCATTAATATCTTCTCACTACTTCCTGAACCCATGGGGAGTTAGTTAGTTGAACACTCACTTTTTTCATGAATGACCCTTCCTCCCTCTCCTGAACATCTCATATTACTGATTCATACTCAGTAAAACAGTAATATGAGAAATTAGGCCAGGAGGACATGGAAGATGAGGGTTGAGTCTTCTGAAGTGAACAAGCACTTAGGGAAGGCTAAACTTAAGGGAATTTGACTCTGAGTGGCAAGACATGAATAGCTGCTGCCAAGGCACAGATACAGGCACCAACTGGGCCCTCGGCATCCTCCTGCATCATCAGAGCTGTGTGGGAAACTCAGCCCAAAGGAGAGGCCGTGTTCAAAGGGAGAGGGCATTTTCGAGGACAGCACTGTTTTCTTTTTCTTCTTTCTTTCTTTCTTTCTTTCTTTCTTTCTTTCTTTCTTTCTTTTTTTTTTTCGAGACAGGGTTGTTCTGTAGTTTTTTTTTTTTGGAGCCTGTCCTGGAACTAGCTCTTGTAGACCAGGCTGGTCTTGAACTCACATGCTTTCTTTTTTTTTCTATTGGATATTTTTGACTTCTTTATCAAAGATCAGGTGTTCGAAGATGTGTGGATCGATATCCGGGTCTTCTATTCGGTTCCATTGGTCCTCCTGTCTGTTCTTATGCCAGGACCAGGCTGTTTTCAGAACTGTAGCTTACAGAGTGTTCTTGCAGGTGGGGCACAGAAGAGGTTAATTACGGTACCTTAGTTCTTCTGCTTTTCTAGCAGACCGGAGCCCAGCTGACAGGAATCCAGTAGAGATGGTGTCAAGGTTCACACTGACACTAACAGCTGTAACTTGAGCAGGATTTGTGATCCACATGAAATTTGCAATGAATTGCAGCAAATCTGTGACACTCTAACTTGCTCAGGCTCAGTATCTGAACATACAGATGTTTGCAATGATCACTGGCTTCAGGATTTTTTTTTTGTTGTTGTTGTTGTTTTGTTTTTCCACGAGACAGGGTTTCCCTGTAGCTGAAGTTTAACGGCCTGGTGTTTTTGTGACTTACTGCTTCAAAGAACTTCTCCATTTCTTTATCCCTAAGGGAAAAGAAATATAATCACTAAATACATTTAAGTGTCTTTCAACCATTTTAGATCCCTCTGTTGAGAGTTCTCTGTTTAGGTCTGTACTCCATTTTTTAAAATTGGATTATTTGTTCTTTGGATGACCAATTTCTCGACTTCTTTGTGTATTTTGGAGATTAGTGAAGATCTTTTCCCATTCTGTAAGGCCGTCGTTTTGTCTTGTTGGCCATGTTCTTTGCTTTACAGAAGCTTTTCAGTTTCAGGAGGTCTCACTTATTAATTGTTTCTCTCAGTGTCTGTTTATTTTTCTTTTTTTTTCTTTTTTCTTTCTTTTTTTTTCTTTTTTTTCTTTTTTTCTTTTTTTCTTTTTTTTCTTCTTCTTCTTTTCTTTTTTTTTCTTTTTTTTCTCTCTTTAGTTTTTTTCTTTGTTCTTTTTTTTTGTTTTGTTTTTCTTTTTTTTTTTCTTTTTTCTTTTTTTTCTTTTTCTCTCAGTGTCTGTGCTACTGGGGTTCTATTTAGCAAGCGTTCTCCTGTGCCAATGTGTTCAAGTGCATTTGATATTTTTATTTTTATATTCTTTTATTGTGGATGAAGTCAATTATTTGAACTCTCAAATATTTTTATTGTTATTATCTCTCTATTTGTTTGCTTATTTGTGGTTGTTCACCAACTTGACTATCTAGAGGAAGTAAAAGTCGTAACAAGGTTTCCGTAGGTGAACCTGCGGAAGGATCATTAACGTGAGAGAGCAGCGGCGGCGGCTCTGCCCGCCCGCTCGCCTGCGTCGCCCGAGTTCTCGCCGGGAGGCGCGCTCCCCGGGTCGCACGTGTGTTGTGCGCACGGAAGTGTGCGTGCGCACGGGCGCACGTGGCGGTCGTGAGAGAGAGGTCGAGAGAGAGGGAAGGGGGACGGGCGCCGGCTCGCCCGCCCTCCTCGCCCCGTCCGAGGACCCGTGTCTGGCTCTGCCGCTGGCGGCTCATGGCGGACGGCGGCTCTCTTCCCGCTCTCGCTCTCCTCCGTCCACTCCCGCTGCTTGCCTCACCTCAACGCAGCAGCCGGCGGGTGTGTCCCCTCTTTCCCGGGCGCGCGCCTTTACCTCTCCATCCCTCTTCCCGGGGGAGGATGGGCGAGGGTCTGGCGGCGCCCCGGGTCCCCTCTCGCCGCCGACCTCCGCTCGCGCGCCGTGGCGCCGCGGCGCGCCTGTCGGGGAGGCGGCGGAGGTTGGGTGCACTTTTTTTCCCCCCTCTCCACCTCCTTCTCCAAAGGACCGGGGTAGACCAGTAGTCCCTCCCACCGGGCGGGAGGCCATTTTTTCCCCCCGGGGATGCGGCGGGTCGACCAGATGTCCCGCTGGACTCTTCTTTTTTTTTTTTTTTAATGTATAATATATATTATATCTTCCTAGACCTGACGGGTCGACCAGTTGTCTCTGTGCACTTCCTTTTTTTTGACGGACTGGAAGCGGGTCGACCAGTTGTCCGATTAAATATTTGGCCTTAAAATGCTAAGTACCGGGGTCGACCAGTTGGCCTTGTGAACTTGGGTCGACCAGTTGTCTTTTTCCATGTCTTGATTGACTGATGTCATTCTTCAATGTGTTGGTGGTTAGTTTATCTCTTTTGTTCTCTATGCCAACACGCCCCACTCACCAAACACTTTTTTTTTAATTTATTTATTTACTTATTTTTATTTTACTTTTTTATTATTTATTTATTTATACATACATACATACATACATCCTGTCTATCTGTCCAGATGGGGCAGGGGTAGAAGGGGCTAGCTATGAGAGGAAGGTGCTCGGTGGGAATAAATAGCTGAATATTAATTCATTTGAGTAATATTAAAACTGTTCAAGTAGAAAACAATTGCTTTCTTTTTCTGTTTGCCCAGAGATCTGACTGACTGCAACTTGGAAAGAAGACGGCCCTGCTGGACAGAGACCTCCCTCCTGCTTTGTGTGGGTCAACCAGTTTACATGTTTATTTCCACGTTTTGTCTTTTATGGATTGAATGGATGTGTCTCTCTCTTTTTTTTTTTTTTTTGGTTTTTCGAGACAGGGTTTCTCTGTGGCTTTGGAGCCTGTCCTGGAACTAGCACTGTAGACCAGGCTGGTCTCGAACTCACAGAAATCCGCCTACCTCTGCCTCCCGAGTACTGGGATTAAAGGCGTGCGCCACCATCGCCCGGCTCTCATTTTTTTTTTCACGATTGCTTGCTTGCTTGCTTGCTTACTTACTTACTTACTTACTATCTGTTCAGCCCATCTCATTTACTTACTTCTTTAAAAAAAATGACCCACCTAGTTATTTACTTACTTACTTACTTACTTGTTCATTCATTCCTTCACTTCCTTATCTTCTTTCATATATCTGTTTATTTATCTGCTGATTTAGCGTGACTCATTTACTTATTGAATGTTTCAATTATTATTTAGTTTTATTCATTTATTCATTCTTTATGTCTATTTTTATGTATGTATTTACTTACTTTCTTAATTTTTTTTTTACTTTTTAAAATTTACTTAATTTTTTTCTTTCTTTGGGAATGTAGATTCTTTCTTCCTTTCTTCCTTTCTTTCCTTCTTTCTGTCTCCTGACTGTCACTGGCTAAGAAAATGGTGGCCTCCATGTCACTGGTCAGCATAGCAGCTCCTAAAATGGAATTTGATGAAGGGATACATAGATAGATAGATAGATAGATAGATAGATAGATAGATAGATAGATAGATAGATAGATGGGATGCGCACACGCTCACACACACACACACACACACACACACACATATGCACGCACGTGCATGACATGTACAGATGGGGGCGATTCCAATGTTTTCAGAGGAAGGTGCTCGCTGGTAATAATAAATGTGCTGGTAAATAAGGCTGGAAATAGCTGAATATTAAATCATTAAAACTCTTCAAATAAATAAAAAGCAATTCCATTTCTCTCTCTCTCTCTTTCTCACCATATACCAGCACATCTGAACTGACTGCAACATACAAAAGAAGAAGAAACACGGAAAGAAGACATCCCTGCTGGACAGGATCTGAGATGAGAATAAATTCATCGAATGGCTGCCAACAGCATTTCATTGAGAAGAGATTCCACATTTTATGCTGTACAGTTACTTAGTTAGATAGATAGATAAAGAGAGGCCTGTGAACTGGGGTGGGCTGTGGCTTCTCAGGTCACCTCAGGTCAGGGAGGGGCTGAGGAGTGTCCCATTGGCCTTGACAATAGGCAGGAGTCAGAGGTTAATGTCAGGGCAGGGCCTGAGAGTTCCTCAAAGGGAATGAATGGAGACCCTTGCTTACCTAAGAAATGCCTGACCTTGGAAAAGGACTTGTGGAAAGCGGGCCCTTGAAACTGTGGTTTCACGTCTTACTAGAAAGCTCCCTCTTGGAAGGGAAAGTCATCGTGATATCTTACTCTTTTCCCAAGGATACCCTACCTACCCTTCTGATCATTCTTACTGAATTAAGTCTTCCACTGCAAATAAATAAATAAATAAATAATAAATGAAGTGGGTGAGTGAGTGAGTGAGTGAGTAAGTAAGTAAGTAAGTAAGTAAACAAGCAAATACGTGGATGGACAAATAAATACAAAGTTTGCTGTTGTTGACTGACTTTTGATTTCATAATGAATCTCTCTCTCTCTCTCTCTCTCTCTCACACACACACACACACACACACACACACACTAAATATACAATAAAAGGAAGCATAACACCTTTACTCAGGGGGCAGAGTGAACTCTGAAAGTTTTCCAGGCGGGGGGGGGGAGAGACAGAATATAAGAACAAAATGAGAAACAAGGAAAAATAGTGTTGGCTGGCTGGCCGGCTTTCAGTTCCCTGACAGAAATGAGCACATTGTGGAGGAAACACAAAGTTGTTACACTATGTGGGTGTGATGAGGAGAGATTGTGAGTGAGTGTCCTGTCAGAACAAAGTTAGTCCCATAGTTGATGAAATTCATTATCCCAAAACTTCAGCAGAATATATCCCAAGTTTGCAAATGTGTGATCAGCTTGTGACAGGTTGGGCTGGAGATGCTGAGAACTGGGGAGCCCTCAATGCAAGAGCAGACACTCATTCCCATGAAGAGGGAGAGAGGGAGGGAGGGAGGGAGGGAGGGATCATTCATTCCTATACTCAAGTTTAAAGAAAGATGAGTGGCTATCTATGGAGAGACCACTCACAGATATGAAAAATCATTTCCTAAAAATCAAATTTCTCAGTCAGTATGCAACTGCTATGGTGCTTCTCCTAGATAGAGCAAAACACACAAACAAACTGATTCCTTGATCTAGAGCCACAGTGCACATGCTGTGGAAAAGGGGACATGGCCAACTTGAATCACAATATTCATCAGAGCATGAAAAGAGCGTAAAAAGGACACAGAGGAGAGATAATTGTGGTCCTTCCTTCCTCCCTCCCTCCCTCCCTCCCTCCCTCCTTCCCTCAGGAAGTGACTGACAGATGAGACTTTGTCCAAGCAGGTTCTGTCTGAAATACCAGACTTGAGTTTCCCCCTCTGTGGGTATTAGCTAATCAGTCCTCCCTTCTTTCTGTAGGAAGGTGGTGCATGTCTCTCAGAACTTACCTGGTTTCCTCTGCACCAGGTGAACCAGGGAAAAGCTTTCTAAGCCTTATTCAGACCCATAGAGGCTGCGCTGTGTGTGACTTCAGAGACCTCAGGGAGTATAGGGGTGGGTGGGTGCTTGATGCTTCAGACTCATGTCATTGAAGGACATAACATAGTCTGGATTCACAGAGATTCACAACACAGAGCCATTGTCACTTACTAACAGCTCAGGACACCCAGAGCTAACAAGAAATTGCAGTCTCAGCCGGGCTTTAATCACAGCACACACACAGATCTCTGTGAATTCAAAGATGGCCTGATTTACAGAGTGAGTTTTAGGACAGCCCAAGATACACAAAGAAACCCTTTCTTGAAAAACAAAGCAAAACAGCAAAAGAAAGAAAGACAAGGAAAAAGAAAAAAATGGCAGTCTCTTTCCACTCTCTCCTCCATTGGCTCTTAAAGAGCTCTCAAGCTGAACTGGAGACCATGGTGTCACTCAAAACTGGGAAGCCAGAAACCTTAGGGGGGTCACAGGAGTCGGACTGACTGCAGCACTTGATGCCTCAACCCTGCTAATGGCTGTGATATAAGGCATGGTAAAATACGGGCTTTGGCAGAGCACTACTCCCCTTTCTCTATTATTATTGCTACACAACGAAAAGGACCGGGGGGGGGGTGATGATGTGCAGTCAGTGCTGGTATTGAAATCTCACTGACTCCTTCCGCACTCCTTGTCAATTCCCGACTTTGTCAAATCAACTATCGTGAATCTTTGATGTGGGTTGGCCCTTTAGGAACTCAGAGAAACAAGACAGACAGACCTGTTTCATCCCAGAAACCTCCCAGTTCCTGAGCCCTAGCCCTGGAAGTCTCAAAGCCATCACATCCAGAAATCTCTCTAGTCCCTGCTAGTGGTGAACTCACTTCGTCTTCCCCAGGACCACTAATTATTTCTCCATGTTTTCCTGTGAGATCTGAGGCCAGCTTTCTTCTTCCTCCCTCTGGCCTCTCCACGAACGATCTCCATTCTCTAGACAACATGTCTAGAACCGAGTCTTATAGGCACCGAGAGAGTGTGTCTTGAGGGCAGTTGGCGTTTCTAGGACACGAGTGACATCACAAAATTCCGAGAGCTCTCTGGGATACCGTGGAATTTCCAGAGAAGGGACTGCTGATGTCGTGAGGCACGGCCTTTACCTCCTTGCTGATATTTCTCCCCGAACTGACCGACCGACCGACCGACCGACCGACCGACCAACCGGAACCTGAGGTTTCCTTTCCAGGAGTCTCTCCTCCGACACAGAGGGAGCCATTCAGGATTTCCTCCTTCCAAAACCAGAAATTTCTCTCTGCTTCATTAATATCTTCTCACTACTTCCTGAACCCATGGGGAGTTAGTTAGTTGAACACTCACTTTTTTCATGAATGACCCTTCCTCCCTCTCCTGAACATCTCATATTACTGATTCATACTCAGTAAAACAGTAATATGAGAAATTAGGCCAGGAGGACATGGAAGATGAGGGTTGAGTCTTCTGAAGTGAACAAGCACTTAAGGAAGGCTAAACTTAAGGGAATTTGACTCTGAGTGGCAAGACATGAATAGCTGCTGCCAAGGCACAGATACAGGCACCAACTGGGCCCTCGGCATCCTCCTGCATCATCAGAGCTGTGTGGGAAACTCAGCCCAAAGGAGGGGCCGTGTTCAAAGGGAGAGGGCATTTTCGAGGACAGCACTGTTTTCTTTTTCTTCTTTCTTTCTTTCTTTCTTTCTTTCTTTCTTTCTTTCTTTCTTTTTTTTTTTCGAGACAGGGTTGTTCTGTAGTTTTTTTTTTTTTGGAGCCTGTCCTGGAACTAGCTCTTGTAGACCAGGCTGGTCTTGAACTCACATGCTTTCTTTTTTTTTCTATTGGATATTTTTGACTTCTTTATCAAAGATCAGGTGTTCGAAGATGTGTGGATCGATATCCGGGTCTTCTATTCGGTTCCATTGGTCCTCCTGTCTGTTCTTATGCCAGGACCAGGCTGTTTTCAGAACTGTAGCTTACAGAGTGTTCTTGCAGGTGGGGCACAGAAGAGGTTAATTACGGTACCTTAGTTCTTCTGCTTTTCTAGCAGACCGGAGCCCAGCTGACAGGAATCCAGTAGAGATGGTGTCAAGGTTCACACTGACACTAACAGCTGTAACTTGAGCAGGATTTGTGATCCACATGAAATTTGCAATGAATTGCAGCAAATCTGTGACACTCTAACTTGCTCAGGCTCAGTATCTGAACATACAGATGTTTGCAATGATCACTGGCTTCAGGATTTTTTTGTTGTTGTTGTTGTTGTTGTTTTGTTTTTCCACGAGACAGGGTTTCCCTGTAGCTGAAGTTTAACGGCCTGGTGTTTTTGTGACTTACTGCTTCAAAGAACTTCTCCATTTCTTTATCCCTAAGGGAAAAGAAATATAATCACTAAATACATTTAAGTGTCTTTCAACCATTTTAGATCCCTCTGTTGAGAGTTCTCTGTTTAGGTCTGTACTCCATTTTTTAAAATTGGATTATTTGTTCTTTGGATGACCAATTTCTCGACTTCTTTGTGTATTTTGGAGATTAGTGAAGATCTTTTCCCATTCTGTAAGGCCGTCGTTTTGTCTTGTTGGCCATGTTCTTTGCTTTACAGAAGCTTTTCAGTTTCAGGAGGTCTCACTTATTAATTGTTTCTCTCAGTGTCTGTTTTTTTTTTCTTTTTTTTTTCTTTTTTCTTTCTTTTTTTTTCTTTTTTCTTTTTTTCTTTTTTTTTCTTCTTCTTCTTTTCTTTTTTTTTCTTTTTTTTCTCTCTTTAGTTTTTTTCTTTGTTCTTTTTTTTTTGTTTTGTTTTTCTTTTTTTTTTTCTTTTTTCTTTTTTTTCTTTTTCTCTCAGTGTCTGTGCTACTGGGGTTCTATTTAGCAAGCGTTCTCCTGTGCCAATGTGTTCAAGTGCATTTGATATTTTTATTTTTATATTCTTTTATTGTGGATGAAGTCAATTATTTGAACTCTCAAATATTTTTATTGTTATTATCTCTCTATTTGTTTGCTTATTTGTGGTTGTTCACCAACTTGACTATCTAGAGGAAGTAAAAGTCGTAACAAGGTTTCCGTAGGTGAACCTGCGGAAGGATCATTAACGTGAGAGAGCAGCGGCGGCGGCTCTGCCCGCCCGCTCGCCTGCCTCGCCCGAGTTCTCGCCGGGAGGCGCGCTCCCCGGGTCGCACATGTGTTGTGCGCACGGAAGTGTGCGAGCGCACGGGCGCGCGTGGCGGTCGTGAGAGAGAGGTCGAGAGACGGGGAAGGGGGACGGGCGCCGGCTCGCCCGCCCTCCTCGCCCCGTCCGAGGACCCGTGTCTGGCTCTGCCGCTGGCGGCTCACGGCGGACGGCGGCTCTCTTCCCGCTTTCGCTCTCCTCCGTCCACTCCCGCTGCTTGCCTCACCGCACCGCAGCGGCCCGCGGGTGTGTCCCCTCTTTCCCGGGCGCGTGCCTTTCCCTCTCCATCCCTCTTCCCGGGGGAGGATGGGCGAGGGTCTGGCGGCGCCCTGGGCCCCCTCTCGCCGCCGACCTCCGCTCGCGCGCAGTGGCGCCGCGGCGCGCCTGTCGGGGAGGCGGCGGAGGTTGGGCGCACTTTTTTTTCCCCCCTCTCCACCTCCTTCTCCAAAGGACCTGGGTAGACCAGTAGTCCCTCCCACCGGGCGGGAGGCCATTTTTTTCCCCCGGGGATGCCGCGGGTCGACCAGATGTCCCGCTGGACTCTTTTTTTGTTTTTTTAATGTATAATATATATTATATCTTCCTAGACCTGACGGGTCGACCAGTTGTCTCTGTGCACTTCCTTTTTTTTGACGGACTGGAAGCGGGTCGACCAGTTGTCCGATTAAATATTTGGCCTTAAAATGCTAAGTACCGGGGTCGACCAGTTGGCCTTGTGAACTTGGGTCGACCAGTTGTCTTTTTCCATGTCTTGATTGAATGATGTCATTCTTCAATGTGTTGGTGGTTAGTTTATCTCTTTTGTTCTCTATGCCAACACGCCCCACTCACCAAACACTTTTTTTTAAATTTATTTATTTACTTATTTTTATTTTACTATTTTATTATTTATTTATTTATACATACATACATACATCCTGTCTATCTGTCCAGATGGGGCAGGGGTAGAAGGGGCTAGCTATGAGAGGAAGGTGCTCGGTGGGCATCCAGTTGTAAATAAGGCTGGGAATAAATAGCTGAATATTAATTCATTTGAGTAATATTAAAACTGTTCAAGTAGAAAACAATTGCTTTCTTTTTCTGTTTGCCCAGAGATCTGACTGACTGCAACTTGGAAAGAAGACGGCCCTGCTGGACAGAGACCTCCCTCCTGCTTTGGGTGGGTCGACCAGTTTACATGTTTATTTCCACGTTTTGTCTTTTATGGATTGAATGGATGTGTCTCTCTCTCTTTTTTTTTTTTTTGGTTTTTCGAGACAGGGTTTCTCTGTGGCTTTGGAGCCTGTCCTGGAACTAGCACTGTAGACCAGGCTGGTCTCGAACTCACAGAGATCCGCCTACCTCTGCCTCCCGAGTACTGGGATTAAAGGCGTGCGCCACCATCGTCCGGTTCTCATTTTTTTTTTCACGATTGCTTGCTTGCTTGCTTGCTTACTTACTTACTTACTTACTATCTGTTCAGCCCATCTCATTTACTTACTTCTTTAAAAAAAATGACCCACCTAGTTATTTACTTACTTACTTACTTACTTACTTGTTCATTCATTCCTTCACTTCCTTATCTTCTTTCATATATCTGTTTATTTATCTGCTGATTTAGCGTGACTCATTTACTTATTGAATGTTTCAATTATTATTTAGTTTTATTCATTTATTCATTCTTTATGTCTATTTTTATGTACGTATTTACTTACTTTCTTAATTTTTTTTTTACTTTTTAAAATTTACTTAATTTTTTTCTTTCTTTGGGAATGTAGATTCTTTCTTCCTTTCTTCCTTTCTTTCCTTCTTTCTGTCTCCTGACTGTCACTGGCTAAGAAAATGGTGGCCTCCATGTCACTGGTCAGCATAGCAGCTCCTAAAATGGAATTTGATGAAGGGATACATAGATAGATCAATAGATAGATAGATAGATAGATAGATAGATAGATAGATAGATAGATGGGATGCACACACGCTCACACACACACACACACACACACACATATGCACGCACGTGCATGACATGTACAGATGGGGGGCGATTCCAATGTTTTCAGAGGAAGGTGCTCGCTGGTAATAATAAATGTGCTGGTAAATAAGGCTGGAAATAGCTGAATATTAAATCATTAAAACTCTTCAAATAAATAAAAAGCAATTCCATTTCTCTCTCTCTTTCTCACCATATACCAGCACATCTGAACTGACTGCAACATACAAAAGAAGAAGAAACACGGAAAGAAGACATCCCTGCTGGACAGGATCTGAGATGAGAATAAATTCATCGAATGGCTGCCAACAGCATTTCATTGAGAAGAGATTCCACATTTTATGCTGTACAGTTACTTAGTTAGATAGATAGAGAAAGAGAGGCCTGTGAACTGGGGTGGGCTGTGGCTTCTCAGGTCACCTCCGGTCAGGGAGGGGCTGAGGAGTGTCCCATTGGCCTTGACAATAGGCAGGAGTCAGAGGTTAATGTCAGGGCAGGGCCTGAGAGTTCCTCAAAGGGAATGAATGGAGACCCTTGCTTACCTAAGAAATGCCTAACCTTGGAAAAGGACTTGTGGAAAGCGGGCCCTTGAAACTGTGGTTTCACGTCTTACTAGAAAGCTCCCTCTTGGAAGGGAAAGTCATCGTGATATCTTACTCTTTTCCCAAGGATACCCTACCTACCATTCTGATCATTCTTACTGTATTAAGTGTTCCACTGCAAATAAATAAATAAATAAATAATAAATGAAGTGGGTGAGTGAGTGAGTGAGTGAGTAAGTAAGTAAGTAAGTAAGTAAACAAGCAAATACGTGGATGGACAAATAAATACAAAGTTTGCTGTTGTTGACTGACTTTTGATTTCATAATGAATCTCTCTCTCTCTCTCTCACACACACACACACACACACACGCACACTAAATATACAATAAAAGGAAGCATAACACCTTTACTCAGGGGGCAGAGTGAACTCTGAAAGTTTTCCAGGCGGGGGGGGGGGAGAGATAGAATATAAGAACAAAATGAGAAACAAGGGAAAATAGTGTTGGCTGGCTGGCCGTCTTTCAGTTCCCTGACAGAAATGAGCACATTGTGGAGGAAACACAAAGTTGTTACACTATGTGGGTGTGATGAGGAGAGATTGTGAGTGAGTGTCCTGTCAGAACAAAGTTAGTCCCATAGTTGATGAAATTCATTATCCCAAAACTTCAGCAGAATATATCCCAAGTTTGCAAATGTGTGATCAGCTTGTGACAGGTTGGGCTGGAGATGCTGAGAACTGGGGAGCCCTCAATGCAAGAGCAGACACTCATTCCCATGAAGAGGGAGAGAGGGAGGGAGGGAGGGAGGGAGGGATCATTCATTCCTATACTCAAGTTTAAAGAAAGATGAGTGGCTATCTATGGAGAGACCACTCACAGATATGAAAAATCATTTCCTAAAAATCAAATTTCTCAGTCAGTATGCAACTGCTATGGTGCTTCTCCTAGATAGAGCAAAACACACAAACAAACTGATTCCTTGATCTAGAGCCACAGTGCACATGCTGTGGAAAAGGGGACATGGCCAACTTGAATCACAATATTCATCAGAGCATGAAAAGAGCGTAAAAAGGACACAGAGGAGAGATAATTGTGGTCCTTCCTTCCTCCCTCCCTCCCTCCCTCCCTCCCTCCCTCCCTCCATCCCTCCCTCCTTCCCTCATGAAGTGACTGACAGATGAGACTTTGTCCAAGCAGGTTCTGTCTGAAATACCAGACTTGAGTTTCCCCCTCTGTGGGTATTAGCTAATCAGTCCTCCCTTCTTTCTGTAGGAAGGTGGTGCTTGTCTCTCAGAACTTACCTGGTTTCCTCTGCACCAGGTGAACCAGGGAAAAGCTTTCTAAGCCTTATTCAGACCCATAGAGGCTGCGCTGTGTGTGACTTCAGAGACCTCAGGGAGTATAGGGGTGGGTGGGTGCTTGATGCTTCAGACTCATGTCATTGAAGGACATAACATAGTCTGGATTCACAGAGATTCACAACACAGAGCCATTGTCACTTACTAACAGCTCAGGACACCCAGAGCTAACAAGAAATTGCAGTCTCAGCCGGGCTTTAATCACAGCACACACACAGATCTCTGTGAATTCAAAGATGGCCTGATTTACAGAGTGAGTTTTAGGACAGCCCAAGATACACAAAGAAACCCTTTCTTGAAAAACAAAGCAAAACAGCAAAAGAAAGAAAGACAAGGAAAAAGAAAAAAATGGCAGTCTCTTTCCACTCTCTCCTCCATTGGCTCTTAAAGAGCTCTCAAGCTGAACTGGAGACCATGGTGTCACTCAAAACTGGGAAGCCAGAAACCTTAGGGGGGTCACAGGAGTCGGACTGACTGCAGCACTTGATGCCTCAACCCTGCTAATGGCTGTGATATAAGGCATGGTAAAATACGGGCTTTGGCAGAGCACTACTCCCCTTTCTCTATTATTATTGCTACACAACGAAAAGGACCGGGGGGGGGGGGGTGATGATGTGCAGTCAGTGCTGGTATTGAAATCTCACTGACTCCTTCCGCACTCCTTGTCAATTCCCGACTTTGTCAAATCAACTATCGTGAATCTTTGATGTGGGTTGGCCCTTTAGGAACTCAGAGAAACAAGACAGACAGACCTGTTTCATCCCAGAAACCTCCCAGTTCCTGAGCCCTAGCCCTGGAAGTCTCAAAGCCATCACATCCAGAAATCTCTCTAGTCCCTGCTAGTGGTGAACTCACTTCGTCTTCCCCAGGACCACTAATTATTTCTCCATGTTTTCCTGTGAGATCTGAGGCCAGCTTTCTTCTTCCTCCCTCTGGCATCTCCACGAACGATCTCCATTCTCTGGACAACATGTCTAGAACCGAGTCTTATAGGCACCGAGAGAGTGTGTCTTGAGGGCAGTTGGCGTTTCTAGGACACGAGTGACATCACAAAATTCCGAGAGCTCTCTGGGATACCGTGGAATTTCCAGAGAAGGGACTGCTGATGTCGTGAGGCACGGCCTTTACCTCCTTGCTGATATTTCTCCCCGAACTGACCGACCGACCGACCGACCGACCGACCAACCGGAACCTGAGGTTTCCTTTCCAGGAGTCTCTCCTCCGACACAGAGGGAGCCATTCAGGATTTCCTCCTTCCAAAACCAGAAATTTCTCTCTGCTTCATTAATATCTTCTCACTACTTCCTGAACCCATGGGGAGTTAGTTAGTTGAACACTCACTTTTTTCATGAATGACCCTTCCTCCCTCTCCTGAACATCTCATATTACTGATTCATACTCAGTAAAACAGTAATATGAGAAATTAGGCCAGGAGGACATGGAAGATGAGGGTTGAGTCTTCTGAAGTGAACAAGCACTTAGGGAAGGCTAAACTTAAGGGAATTTGACTCTGAGTGGCAAGACATGAATAGCTGCTGCCAAGGCACAGATACAGGCACCAACTGGGCCCTCGGCATCCTCCTGCATCATCAGAGCTGTGTGGGAAACTCAGCCCAAAGGAGGGGCCGTGTTCAAAGGGAGAGGGCATTTTCGAGGACAGCACTGTTTTCTTTTTCTTCTTTCTTTCTTTCTTTCTTTCTTTCTTTCTTTCTTTCTTTTTTTTTTTCGAGACAGGGTTGTTCTGTAGTTTTTTTTTTTTTGGAGCCTGTCCTGGAACTAGCTCTTGTAGACCAGGCTGGTCTTGAACTCACATGCTTTCTTTTTTTTTCTATTGGATATTTTTGACTTCTTTATCAAAGATCAGGTGTTCGAAGATGTGTGGATCGATATCCGGGTCTTCTATTCGGTTCCATTGGTCCTCCTGTCTGTTCTTATGCCAGGACCAGGCTGTTTTCAGAACTGTAGCTTACAGAATGTTCTTGCAGGTGGGGCACAGAAGAGGTTAATTACGGTACCTTAGTTCTTCTGCTTTTCTAGCAGACCGGAGCCCAGCTGACAGGAATCCAGTAGAGATGCTGTCAAGGTTCACACTGACACTAACAGCTGTAACTTGAGCAGGATTTGTGATCCACATGAAATTTGCAATGAATTGCAGCAAATCTGTGACACTCTAACTTGCTCAGGCTCAGTATCTGAACATACAGATGTTTGCAATGATCACTGGCTTCAGGATTTTTTTGTTGTTGTTGTTGTTTTGTTTTTCCACGAGACAGGGTTTCCCTGTAGCTGAAGTTTAACGGCCTGGTGTTTTTGTGACTTACTGCTTCAAAGAACTTCTCCATTTCTTTATCCCTAAGGGAAAAGAAATATAATCACTAAATACATTTAAGTGTCTTTCAACCATTTTAGATCCCTCTGTTGAGAGTTCTCTGTTTAGGTCTGTACTCCATTTTTTAAAATTGGATTATTTGTTCTTTGGATGACCAATTTCTCGACTTCTTTGTGTATTTTGGAGATTAGTGAAGATCTTTTCCCATTCTGTAAGGCCGTCGTTTTGTCTTGTTGGCCATGTTCTTTGCTTTACAGAAGCTTTTCAGTTTCAGGAGGTCTCACTTATTAATTGTTTCTCTCAGTGTCTGTTTTTTTTTCTTTTTTTTTCTTTTTTCTTTCTTTTTTTTTCTTTTTTTTCTTTTTTTCTTTTTTTCTTTTTTTTCTTCTTCTTCTTTTCTTTTTTTTTCTTTTTTTTCTCTCTTTAGTTTTTTTCTTTGTTCTTTTTTTTGTTTTGTTTTTCTTTTTTTTTCTTTTTTCTTTTTTTTCTTTTTCTCTCAGTGTCTGTGCTACTGGGGTTCTATTTAGCAAGCGTTCTCCTGTGCCAATGTGTTCAAGTGCATTTGATATTTTTATTTTTATATTCTTTTATTGTGGATGAAGTCAATTATTTGAACTCTCAAATATTTTTATTGTTATTATCTCTCTATTTGTTTGCTTATTTGTGGTTGTTCACCAACTTGACTATCTAGAGGAAGTAAAAGTCGTAACAAGGTTTCCGTAGGTGAACCTGCGGAAGGATCATTAACGTGAGAGAGCAGCGGCGGCGGCTCTGCCCGCCCGCTCGCCTGCCTCGCCCGAGTTCTCGCCGGGAGGCGCGCTCCCCGGGTCGCACGTGTGTTGTGCGCACGGAAGTGTGCGTGCGCACGGGCGCGCGTGGCGGTCGTGAGAGAGAGGTCGAGAGAGGGGGAAGGGGGACGGGCGCCGGCTCGCCCGCCCTCCTCGCCCCGTCCGAGGACCCGTGTCTGGCTCTGCCGCTGGCGGCTCACGGCGGACGGCGGCTCTGTTCCCGCTCTCGCTCTCCTCCGTCCACTCCCGCTGCTTGCCTCACCGCACCGCAGCGGCCCGCGGGTGTGTCCCCTCTTTCCCGGGCGCGCGCCTTTCCCTCTCCATCCCTCTTCCCGGGGGAGGATGGGCGAGGGTCTGGCAGCGCCCCGGGCCCCCTCTCGCCGCCGACCTCCGCTCGCGCGCCGTGGCGCCGCGGCGCGCCTGTCGGGGAGGCGGCGGAGGTTGGGCGCACTTTTTTCCCCCCTCTCCACCTCCTTCTCCAAAGGACCGGGGTAGACCAGTAGTCCCTCCCACCGGGCGGGAGGCCATTTTTTTCCCCCGGGGATGCGGCGGGTCGACCAGATGTCCCGCTGGACTCTTTTTTTTTTTTTTTTTTTTTTTTTTTTTTAATGTATAATATATATTATATCTTCCTAGACCTGACGGGTCGACCAGTTGTCTCTGTGCACTTCCTTTTTTTTGACGGACTGGAAGCGGGTCGACCAGTTGTCCGATTAAATATTTGGCCTTAAAATGCTAAGTACCGGGGTCGACCAGTTGGCCTTGTGAACTTGGGTCGACCAGTTGTCTTTTTCCATGTCTTGATTGACTGATGTCATTCTTCAATGTGTTGGTGGTTAGTTTATCTCTTTTGTTCTCTATGCCAACACGCCCCACTCACCAAACACTTTTTTTTAAATTTATTTATTTACTTATTTTTATTTTACTTTTTTATTATTTATTTATTTATACATACATACATACATACATCCTGTCTATCTGTCCAGATGGGGCAGGGGTAGAAGGGGCTAGCTATGAGAGGAAGGTGCTCGGTGGGCATCCAGTTGTAAATAAGGCTGGGAATAAATAGCTGAATATTAATTCATTTGAGTAATATTAAAACTGTTCAAGTAGAAAACAATTGCTTTCTTTTTCTGTTTGCCCAGAGATCTGACTGACTGCAACTTGGAAAGAAGACGGCCCTGCTGGACAGAGACCTCCCTCCTGCTTTGGGTGGGTCGACCAGTTTACATGTTTATTTCCACGTTTTGTCTTTTATGGATTGAATGGATGTGTCTCTCTCTTTTTTTTTTTTTTTTTTTGGTTTTTCGAGACAGGGTTTCTCTGTGGCTTTGGAGCCTGTCCTGGAACTAGCACTGTAGACCAGGCTGGTCTCGAACTCACAGAGATCCGCCTACCTCTGCCTCCCGAGTACTGGGATTAAAGGCGTGCGCCACCATCGTCCGGCTCTCATTTTTTTTTTTCACGATTGCTTGCTTGCTTGCTTGCTTACTTACTTACTTACTTACTATCTGTTCAGCCCATCTCATTTACTTACTTCTTTAAAAAAAATGACCCACCTAGTTATTTACTTACTTACTTACTTACTTACTTGTTCATTCATTCCTTCACTTCCTTATCTTCTTTCATATATCTGTTTATTTATCTGCTGATTTAGCGTGACTCATTTACTTATTGAATGTTTCAATTATTATTTAGTTTTATTCATTTATTCATTCTTTATGTCTATTTTTATGTATGTATTTACTTACTTTCTTAATTTTTTTTTTACTTTTTAAAATTTACTTAATTTTTTTCTTTCTTTGGGAATGTAGATTCTTTCTTCCTTTCTTCCTTTCTTTCCTTCTTTCTGTCTCCTGACTGTCACTGGCTAAGAAAATGGTGGCCTCCATGTCACTGGTCAGCATAGCAGCTCCTAAAATGGAATTTGATGAAGGGATACATAGATAGATAGATAGATAGATAGATAGATAGATAGATAGATAGATAGATAGATGGGATGCGCACACGCTCACACACACACACACACACACACACATATGCACGCACGTGCATGACATGTACAGATGGGGGGCGATTCCAATGTTTTCAGAGGAAGGTGCTCGCTGGTAATAATAAATGTGCTGGTAAATAAGGCTGGAAATAGCTGAATATTAAATCATTAAAACTCTTCAAATAAATAAAAAGCAATTCCATTTCTCTCTCTCTCTCTCTTTCTCACCATATACCAGCACATCTGAACTGACTGCAACATACAAAAGAAGAAGAAACACGGAAAGAAGACATCCCTGCTGGACAGGATCTGAGATGAGAATAAATTCATCGAATGGCTGCCAACAGCATTTCATTGAGAAGAGATTCCACATTTTATGCTGTACAGTTACTTAGTTAGATAGATAGATAAAGAGAGGCCTGTGAACTGGGGTGGGCTGTGGCTTCTCAGGTCACCTCAGGTCAGGGAGGGGCTGAGGAGTGTCCCATTGGCCTTGACAATAGGCAGGAGTCAGAGGTTAATGTCAGGGCAGGGCCTGAGAGTTCCTCAAAGGGAATGAATGGAGACCCTTGCTTACCTAAGAAATGCCTGACCTTGGAAAAGGACTTGTGGAAAGCGGGCCCTTGAAACTGTGGTTTCACGTCTTACTAGA
Organism: Microtus pennsylvanicus; assembly: GCF_037038515.1. Classification (NCBI taxonomy): domain Eukaryota; kingdom Metazoa; phylum Chordata; class Mammalia; order Rodentia; family Cricetidae; genus Microtus; species Microtus pennsylvanicus. The sequence goes on along the minus strand of NC_134586.1, from coordinate 112,826,304 downwards.
AAGCTCCCTCTTGGAAGGGAAAGTCATCGTGATATCTTACTCTTTTCCCAAGGATACCCTACCTACCCTTCTGATCATTCTTACTGAATTAAGTCTTCCACTGCAAATAAATAAATAAATAAATAATAAATGAAGTGGGTGAGTGAGTGAGTGAGTGAGTAAGTAAGTAAGTAAGTAAGTAAACAAGCAAATACGTGGATGGACAAATAAATACAAAGTTTGCTGTTGTTGACTGACTTTTGATTTCATAATGAATCTCTCTCTCTCTCTCTCTCTCTCTCTCACACACACACACACACACACTAAATATACAATAAAAGGAAGCATAACACCTTTACTCAGGGGGCAGAGTGAACTCTGAAAGTTTTCCAGGCGGGGGGGGGGGAGAGACAGAATATAAGAACAAAATGAGAAACAAGGAAAAATAGTGTTGGCTGGCTGGCCGGCTTTCAGTTCCCTGACAGAAATGAGCACATTGTGGAGGAAACACAAAGTTGTTACACTATGTGGGTGTGATGAGGAGAGATTGTGAGTGAGTGTCCTGTCAGAACAAAGTTAGTCCCATAGTTGATGAAATTCATTATCCCAAAACTTCAGCAGAATATATCCCAAGTTTGCAAATGTGTGATCAGCTTGTGACAGGTTGGGCTGGAGATGCTGAGAACTGGGGAGCCCTCAATGCAAGAGCAGACACTCATTCCCATGAAGAGGGAGAGAGGGAGGGAGGGAGGGAGGGAGGGATCATTCATTCCTATACTCAAGTTTAAAGAAAGATGAGTGGCTATCTATGGAGAGACCACTCACAGATATGAAAAATCATTTCCTAAAAATCAAATTTCTCAGTCAGTATGCAACTGCTATGGTGCTTCTCCTAGATAGAGCAAAACACACAAACAAACTGATTCCTTGATCTAGAGCCACAGTGCACATGCTGTGGAAAAGGGGACATGGCCAACTTGAATCACAATATTCATCAGAGCATGAAAAGAGCGTAAAAAGGACACAGAGGAGAGATAATTGTGGTCCTTCCTTCCTCCCTCCCTCCCTCCCTCCCTCCCTCCCTCCCTCCCTCCTTCCCTCAGGAAGTGACTGACAGATGAGACTTTGTCCAAGCAGGTTCTGTCTGAAATACCAGACTTGAGTTTCCCCCTCTGTGGGTATTAGCTAATCAGTCCTCCCTTCTTTCTGTAGGAAGGTGGTGCATGTCTCTCAGAACTTACCTGGTTTCCTCTGCACCAGGTGAACCAGGGAAAAGCTTTCTAAGCCTTATTCAGACCCATAGAGGCTGCGCTGTGTGTGACTTCAGAGACCTCAGGGAGTATAGGGGTGGGTGGGTGCTTGATGCTTCAGACTCATGTCATTGAAGGACATAACATAGTCTGGATTCACAGAGATTCACAACACAGAGCCATTGTCACTTACTAACAGCTCAGGACACCCAGAGCTAACAAGAAATTGCAGTCTCAGCCGGGCTTTAATCACAGCACACACACAGATCTCTGTGAATTCAAAGATGGCCTGATTTACAGAGTGAGTTTTAGGACAGCCCAAGATACACAAAGAAACCCTTTCTTGAAAAACAAAGCAAAACAGCAAAAGAAAGAAAGACAAGGAAAAAGAAAAAAATGGCAGTCTCTTTCCACTCTCTCCTCCATTGGCTCTTAAAGAGCTCTCAAGCTGAACTGGAGACCATGGTGTCACTCAAAACTGGGAAGCCAGAAACCTTAGGGGGGTCACAGGAGTCGGACTGACTGCAGCACTTGATGCCTCAACCCTGCTAATGGCTGTGATATAAGGCATGGTAAAATACGGGCTTTGGCAGAGCACTACTCCCCTTTCTCTATTATTATTGCTACACAACGAAAAGGACCGGGGGGGGGGGTGATGATGTGCAGTCAGTGCTGGTATTGAAATCTCACTGACTCCTTCCGCACTCCTTGTCAATTCCCGACTTTGTCAAATCAACTATCGTGAATCTTTGATGTGGGTTGGCCCTTTAGGAACTCAGAGAAACAAGACAGACAGACCTGTTTCATCCCAGAAACCTCCCAGTTCCTGAGCCCTAGCCCTGGAAGTCTCAAAGCCATCACATCCAGAAATCTCTCTAGTCCCTGCTAGTGGTGAACTCACTTCGTCTTCCCCAGGACCACTAATTATTTCTCCATGTTTTCCTGTGAGATCTGAGGCCAGCTTTCTTCTTCCTCCCTCTGGCCTCTCCACGAACGATCTCCATTCTCTAGACAACATGTCTAGAACCGAGTCTTATAGGCACCGAGAGAGTGTGTCTTGAGGGCAGTTGGCGTTTCTAGGACACGAGTGACATCACAAAATTCCGAGAGCTCTCTGGGATACCGTGGAATTTCCAGAGAAGGGACTGCTGATGTCGTGAGGCACGGCCTTTACCTCCTTGCTGATATTTCTCCCCGAACTGACCGACCGACCGACCGACCGACCGACCAACCGGAACCTGAGGTTTCCTTTCCAGGAGTCTCTCCTCCGACACAGAGGGAGCCATTCAGGATTTCCTCCTTCCAAAACCAGAAATTTCTCTCTGCTTCATTAATATCTTCTCACTACTTCCTGAACCCATGGGGAGTTAGTTAGTTGAACACTCACTTTTTTCATGAATGACCCTTCCTCCCTCTCCTGAACATCTCATATTACTGATTCATACTCAGTAAAACAGTAATATGAGAAATTAGGCCAGGAGGACATGGAAGATGAGGGTTGAGTCTTCTGAAGTGAACAAGCACTTAGGGAAGGCTAAACTTAAGGGAATTTGACTCTGAGTGGCAAGACATGAATAGCTGCTGCCAAGGCACAGATACAGGCACCAACTGGGCCCTAGGCATCCTCCTGCATCATCAGAGCTGTGTGGGAAACTCAGCCCAAAGGAGGGGCCGTGTTCAAAGGGAGAGGGCATTTTCGAGGACAGCACTGTTTTCTTTTTCTTCTTTCTTTCTTTCTTTCTTTCTTTCTTTCTTTCTTTCTTTTTTTTTTTTCGAGACAGGGTTGTTCTGTAGTTTTTTTTTTTTTTGGAGCCTGTCCTGGAACTAGCTCTTGTAGACCAGGCTGGTCTTGAACTCACATGCTTTCTTTTTTTTTCTATTGGATATTTTTGACTTCTTTATCAAAGATCAGGTGTTCGAAGATGTGTGGATCGATATCCGGGTCTTCTATTCGGTTCCATTGGTCCTCCTGTCTGTTCTTATGCCAGGACCAGGCTGTTTTCAGAACTGTAGCTTACAGAGTGTTCTTGCAGGTGGGGCACAGAAGAGGTTAATTACGGTACCTTAGTTCTTCTGCTTTTCTAGCAGACCGGAGCCCAGCTGACAGGAATCCAGTAGAGATGGTGTCAAGGTTCACACTGACACTAACAGCTGTAACTTGAGCAGGATTTGTGATCCACATGAAATTTGCAATGAATTGCAGCAAATCTGTGACACTCTAACTTGCTCAGGCTCAGTATCTGAACATACAGATGTTTGCAATGATCACTGGCTTCAGGATTTTTTTTTTTTTTGTTGTTGTTGTTGTTTTGTTTTTCCACGAGACAGGGTTTCCCTGTAGCTGAAGTTTAACGGCCTGGTGTTTTTGTGACTTACTGCTTCAAAGAACTTCTCCATTTCTTTATCCCTAAGGGAAAAGAAATATAATCACTAAATACATTTAAGTGTCTTTCAACCATTTTAGATCCCTCTGTTGAGAGTTCTCTGTTTAGGTCTGTACTCCATTTTTTAAAATTGGATTATTTGTTCTTTGGATGACCAATTTCTCGACTTCTTTGTGTATTTTGGAGATTAGTGAAGATCTTTTCCCATTCTGTAAGGCCGTCGTTTTGTCTTGTTGGCCATGTTCTTTGCTTTACAGAAGCTTTTCAGTTTCAGGAGGTCTCACTTATTAATTGTTTCTCTCAGTGTCTGTTTTTTTTTCTTTTTTTTTTTTTTTCTTTCTTTTTTTTTCTTTTCTTTCTTTTTTTCTTTTTTTCTTTTTTTTCTTCTTCTTCTTTTCTTTTTTTTTTCTTTTTTTTCTCTCTTTAGTTTTTTTCTTTGTTCTTTTTTTTTGTTTTGTTTTTCTTTTTTTTTTCTTGTTTCTTTTTTTTCTTTTTCTCTCAGTGTCTGTGCTACTGGGGTTCTATTTAGCAAGCGTTCTCCTGTGCCAATGTGTTCAAGTGCATTTGATATTTTTATTTTTATATTCTTTTATTGTGGATGAAGTCAATTATTTGAACTCTCAAATATTTTTATTGTTATTATCTCTCTATTTGTTTGCTTATTTGTGGTTGTTCACCAACTTGACTATCTAGAGGAAGTAAAAGTCATAACAAGGTTTCCGTAGGTGAACCTGCGGAAGGATCATTAACGTGAGAGAGCAGCGGCGGCGGCTCTGCACGCCCGCTCGCCTGCCTCGCCCGAGTTCTCGCCGGGAGGCGCGCTCCCCGGGTCGCACGTGTGTTGTGCTCACGGAAGTGTGCGTGCGCACGGGCGCGCGTGGCGGTCGTGAGAGAGAGGTCGAGAGAGGGGGAAGGGGGACGGGCGCCGGCTCGCCCACCCTCCTCGCCCCGTCCGAGGACCCGTGTCTGGCTCTGCCGCTGGCGGCTCACGGCGGACGGCGGCTCTCTTCCCGCTCTCGCTCTCCTCCGTCCACTCCCGCTGCTTGCCTCACCGCACCGCAGCGGCCCGCGGGTGTGTCCCCTCTTTCCCGGGCGCGCGCCTTTCCCTCTCCATCCCTCTTCCCGGGGGAGGATGGGCGAGGGTCTGGCGGCGCCCCGGGCCCCCTCTCGCCGCCGACCTCCGCTCGCGCGCCGTGGCGCCGCGGCGCGCCTGTCGGGGAGGCGGCGGAGGTTGGGCGCACTTTTTTTTCCCCCCTCTCCACCTCCTTCTCCAAAGGACCGGGGTAGACCAGTAGTTCCTCCCACCGGGGGGGAGGCCATTTTTTTCCCCCGGGGATGCGGCGGGTCAACCAGATGTCCCGCTGGACTCTTTTTTTTTTTTTTAATGTATAATATATATTATATCTTCCTAGACCTGACGGGTCGACCAGTTGTCTCTGTGCACTTCCTTTTTTTTGACGGACTGGAAGCGGGTCGACCAGTTGTCCGATTAAATATTTGGCCTTAAAATGCTAAGTACCGGGGTCGACCAGTTGGCCTTGTGAACTTGGGTCGACCAGTTGTCTTTTTCCATGTCTTGATTGACTGATGTCATTCTTCAATGTGTTGGTGGTTAGTTTATCTCTTTTGTTCTCTATGCCAACACGCCCCACTCACCAAACACTTTTTTTTTAATTTATTTATTTACTTATTTTTATTTTACTTTTTTATTATTTATTTATTTATTTATAAATACATACATACATCCTGTCTATCTGTCCAGATGGGGCAGGGGTAGAAGGGGCTAGCTATGAGAGGAAGGTGCTCGGTGGGCATCCAGTTGTAAATAAGGCTGGGAATAAATAGCTGAATATTAATTCATTTGAGTAATATTAAAACTGTTCAAGTAGAAAACAATTGCTTTCTTTTTCTGTTTGCCCAGAGATCTGACTGACTGCAACTTGGAAAGAAGACGGCCCTGCTGGACAGAGACCTCCCTCCTGCTTTGGGTGGGTCGACCAGTTTACATGTTTATTTCCACGTTTTGTCTTTTATGGATTGAATGGATGTGTCTCTCTCTCTTTTTTTTTTTTTTTTGGTTTTTCGAGACAGGGTTTCTCTGTGGCTTTGGAGCCTGTCCTGGAACTAGCACTGTAGACCAGGCTGGTCTCGAACTCACAGAGATCCGCCTACCTCTGCCTCCCGAGTACTGGGATTAAAGGCGTGCGCCACCATCGTCCGGCTCTCATTTTTTTTTTCACGATTGCTTGCTTGCTTGCTTGCTTACTTACTTACTTACTTACTATCTGTTCAGCCCATCTCATTTACTTACTTCTTTAAAAAAAATGACCCACCTAGTTATTTACTTACTTACTTACTTACTTGTTCATTCATTCCTTCACTTCCTTATCTTCTTTCATATATCTGTTTATTTATCTGCTGATTTAGCGTGACTCATTTACTTATTGAATGTTTCAATTATTATTTAGTTTTATTCATTTATTCATTCTTTATGTCTATTTTTATGTATGTATTTACTTACTTTCTTAATTTTATTTTTACTTTTTAAAATTTACTTAATTTTTTTCTTTCTTTGGGAATGTAGATTCTTTCTTCCTTTCTTCCTTTCTTTCCTTCTTTCTGTCTCCTGACTGTCACTGGCTAAGAAAATGGTGGCCTCCATGTCACTGGTCAGCATAGCAGCTCCTAAAATGGAATTTGATGAAGGGATACATAGATAGATAGATAGATAGATAGATAGATAGATAGATAGATAGATAGATAGATGGGATGCGCACACGCTCACACACACACACACACACACACACACACATATGCACGCACGTGCATGACATGTACAGATGGGGGGCGATTCCAATGTTTTCAGAGGAAGGTGCTCGCTGGTAATAATAAATGTGCTGGTAAATAAGGCTGGAAATAGCTGAATATTAAATCATTAAAACTCTTCAAATAAATAAAAAGCAATTCCATTTCTCTCTCTCTCTCTCTTTCTCACCATATACCAGCACATCTGAACTGACTGCAACATACAAAAGAAGAAGAAACACGGAAAGAAGACATCCCTGCTGGACAGGATCTGAGATGAGAATAAATTCATCGAATGGCTGCCAACAGCATTTCATTGAGAAGAGATTCCACATTTTATGCTGTACAGTTACTTAGTTAGATAGATAGATAAAGAGAGGCCTGTGAACTGGGGTGGGCTGTGGCTTCTCAGGTCACCTCAGGTCAGGGAGGGGCTGAGGAGTGTCCCATTGGCCTTGACAATAGGCAGGAGTCAGAGGTTAATGTCAGGGCAGGGCCTGAGAGTTCCTCAAAGGGAATGAATGGAGACCCTTGCTTACCTAAGAAATGCCTGACCTTGGAAAAGGACTTGTGGAAAGCGGGCCCTTGAAACTGTGGTTTCACGTCTTACTAGAAAGCTCCCTCTTGGAAGGGAAAGTCATCGTGATATCTTACTCTTTTCCCAAGGATACCCTACCTACCATTCTGATCATTCTTACTGAATTAAGTCTTCCACTGCAAATAAATAAATAAATAAATAATAAATGAAGTGGGTGAGTGAGTGAGTGAGTGAGTAAGTAAGTAAGTAAGTAAACAAGCAAATACGTGGATGGACAAATAAATACAAAGTTTGCTGTTGTTGACTGACTTTTGATTTCATAATGAATCTCTCTCTCTCTCTCTCTCTCTCTCACACACACACACACACACACACACACACTAAATATACAATAAAAGGAAGCATAACACCTTTACTCAGGGGGCAGAGTGAACTCTGAAAGTTTTCCAGGCGGGGGGGGGGGGAGAGACAGAATATAAGAACAAAATGAGAAACAAGGAAAAATAGTGTTGGCTGGCTGGCCGGCTTTCAGTTCCCTGACAGAAATGAGCACATTGTGGAGGAAACACAAAGTTGTTACACTATGTGGGTGTGATGAGGAGAGATTGTGAGTGAGTGTCCTGTCAGAACAAAGTTAGTCCCAAAGTTGATGAAATTCATTATCCCAAAACTTCAGCAGAATATATCCCAAGTTTGCAAATGTGTGATCAGCTTGTGACAGGTTGGGCTGGAGATGCTGAGAACTGGGGAGCCCTCAATGCAAGAGCAGACACTCATTCCCATGAAGAGGGAGAGAGGGAGGGAGGGAGGGAGGGAGGGAGGGATCATTCATTCCTATACTCAAGTTTAAAGAAAGATGAGTGGCTATCTATGGAGAGACCACTCACAGATATGAAAAATCATTTCCTAAAAATCAAATTTCTCAGTCAGTATGCAACTGCTATGGTGCTTCTCCTAGATAGAGCAAAACACACAAACAAACTGATTCCTTGATCTAGAGCCACAGTGCACATGCTGTGGAAAAGGGGACATGGCCAACTTGAATCACAATATTCATCAGAGCATGAAAAGAGCGTAAAAAGGACACAGAGGAGAGATAATTGTGGTCCTTCCTTCCTCCCTCCCTCCCTCCCTCCCTCCCTCCCTCCCTCCCTCCTTCCCTCAGGAAGTGACTGACAGATGAGACTTTGTCCAAGCAGGTTCTGTCTGAAATACCAGACTTGAGTTTCCCCCTCTGTGGGTATTAGCTAATCAGTCCTCCCTTCTTTCTGTAGGAAGGTGGTGCATGTCTCTCAGAACTTACCTGGTTTCCTCTGCACCAGGTGAACCAGGGAAAAGCTTTCTAAGCCTTATTCAGACCCATAGAGGCTGCGCTGTGTGTGACTTCAGAGACCTCAGGGAGTATAGGGGTGGGTGGGTGCTTGATGCTTCAGACTCATGTCATTGAAGGATATAACATAGTCTGGATTCACAGAGATTCACAACAGAGAGCCATTGTCACTTACTAACAGCTCAGGACACCCAGAGCTAACAAGAAATTGCAGTCTCAGCCGGGCTTTAATCACTGCACACACACAGATCTCTGTGAATTCAAAGATGGCCTGATTTACAGAGTGAGTTTTAGGACAGCCCAAGATACAAAAAGAAACCCTTTCTTGAAAAACAAAGCAAAACAGCAAAAGAAAGAAAGACAAGGAAAAAGAAAAAAATGGCAGTCTCTTTCCACTCTCTCCTCCATTGGCTCTTAAAGAGCTCTCAAGCTGAACTGGAGACCATGGTGTCACTCAAAACTGGGAAGCCAGAAACCTTAGGGGGGTCACAGGAGTCGGACTGACTGCAGCACTTGATGCCTCAACCCTGCTAATGGCTGTGATATAAGGCATGGTAAAATACGGGCTTTGGCAGAGCACTACTCCCCTTTCTCTATTATTATTGCTACACAACGAAAAGGACCGGGGGGGGGTGATGATGTGCAGTCAGTGCTGGTATTGAAATCTCACTGACTCCTTCCGCACTCCTTGTCAATTCCCGACTTTGTCAAATCAACTATCGTGAATCTTTGATGTGGGTTGGCCCTTTAGGAACTCAGAGAAACAAGACAGACAGACCTGTTTCATCCCAGAAACCTCCCAGTTCCTGAGCCCTAGCCCTGGAAGTCTCAAAGCCATCACATCCAGAAATCTCTCTAGTCCCTGCTAGTGGTGAACTCACTTCGTCTTCCCCAGGACCACTAATTATTTCTCCATGTTTTCCTGTGAGATCTGAGGCCAGCTTTCTTCTTCCTCCCTCTGGCCTCTCCACGAACGATCTCCATTCTCTAGACAACATGTCTAGAACCGAGTCTTATAGGCACCGAGAGAGTGTGTCTTGAGGGCAGTTGGCGTTTCTAGGACACGAGTGACATCACAAAATTCCGAGAGCTCTCTGGGATACCGTGGAATTTCCAGAGAAGGGACTGCTGATGTCGTGAGGCACGGCCTTTACCTCCTTGCTGATATTTCTCCCCGAACTGACCGACCGACCGACCGACCGACCGACCAACCGGAACCTGAGGTTTCCTTTCCAGGAGTCTCTCCTCCGACACAGAGGGAGCCATTCAGGATTTCCTCCTTCCAAAACCAGAAATTTCTCTCTGCTTCATTAATATCTTCTCACTACTTCCTGAACCCATGGGGAGTTAGTTAGTTGAACACTCACTTTTTTCATGAATGACCCTTCCTCCCTCTCCTGAACATCTCATATTACTGATTCATACTCAGTAAAACAGTAATATGAGAAATTAGGCCAGGAGGACATGGAAGATGAGGGTTGAGTCTTCTGAAGTGAACAAGCACTTAGGGAAGGCTAAATTTAAGGGAATTTGACTCTGAGTGGCAAGACATGAATAGCTGCTGCCAAGGCACAGATACAGGCACCAACTGGGCCCTTGGCATCCTCCTGCATCATCAGAGCTGTGTGGGAAACTCAGCCCAAAGGAGGGGCCGTGTTCAAAGGGAGAGGGCATTTTCGAGGACAGCACTGTTTTCTTTTTCTTCTTTCTTTCTTTCTTTCTTTCTTTCTTTCTTTCTTTCTTTTTTTTTTTTTCGAGACAGGGTTGTTCTGTAGTTTTTTTTTTTTTGGAGCCTGTCCTGGAACTAGCTCTTGTAGACCAGGCTGGTCTTGAACTCACATGCTTTCTTTTTTTTTCTATTGGATATTTTTGACTTCTTTATCAAAGATCAGGTGTTCGAAGATGTGTGGATCGATATCCGGGTCTTCTATTCGGTTCCATTGGTCCTCCTGTCTGTTCTTATGCCAGGACCAGGCTGTTTTCAGAACTGTAGCTTACAGAGTGTTCTTGCAGGTGGGGCACAGAAGAGGTTAATTACGGTACCTTAGTTCTTCTGCTTTTCTAGCAGACCGGAGCCCAGCTGACAGGAATCCAGTAGAGATGGTGTCAAGGTTCACACTGACACTAACAGCTGTAACTTGAGCAGGATTTGTGATCCACATGAAATTTGCAATGAATTGCAGCAAATCTGTGACACTCTAACTTGCTCAGGCTCAGTATCTGAACATACAGATGTTTGCAATGATCACTGGCTTCAGGATTTTTTTTTTGTTGTTGTTGTTGTTGTTTTGTTTTTCCACGAGACAGGGTTTCCCTGTAGCTGAAGTTTAACGGCCTGGTGTTTTTGTGACTTACTGCTTCAAAGAACTTCTCCATTTCTTTATCCCTAAGGGAAAAGAAATATAATCACTAAATACATTTAAGTGTCTTTCAACCATTTTAGATCCCTCTGTTGAGAGTTCTCTGTTTAGGTCTGTACTCCATTTTTTAAAATTGGATTATTTGTTCTTTGGATGACCAATTTCTCGACTTCTTTGTGTATTTTGGAGATTAGTGAAGATCTTTTCCCATTCTGTAAGGCCGTCGTTTTGTCTTGTTGGCCATGTTCTTTGCTTTACAGAAGCTTTTCAGTTTCAGGAGGTCTCACTTATTAATTGTTTCTCTCAGTGTCTGTTTTTTTTTTCTTTTTTTTTTCTTTTTTCTTTCTTTTTTTTTCTTTTTTTTCTTTTTTTTTTCTTCGTTTTCTTCTTGTTCTTTTCTTTTTTTTTCTTTTTTTTCTCTCTTTAGTTTTTTTCTTTGTTCTTTTTTTTTTGTTTTGTTTTTCTTTTTTTTTTTCTTTTTTCTTTTTTTTCTTTTTCTCTCAGTGTCTGTGCTACTGGGGTTCTATTTAGCAAGCGTTCTCCTGTGCCAATGTGTTCAAGTGCATTTGATATTTTTATTTTTATATTCTTTTATTGTGGATGAAGTCAATTATTTGAACTCTCAAATATTTTTATTGTTATTATCTCTCTATTTGTTTGCTTATTTGTGGTTGTTCACCAACTTGACTATCTAGAGGAAGTAAAAGTCGTAACAAGGTTTCCGTAGGTGAACCTGCGGAAGGATCATTAACGTGAGAGAGCAGCGGCGGCGGCTCTGCCCGCCCGCTCGCCTGCCTCGCCCGAGTTCTCGCCGGGAGGCGCGCTCCCCGGGTCGCACGTGTGTTGTGCGCACGGAAGTGTGCGTGCGCACGGGCGCGCGTGGCGGTTGTGAGAGAGAGGTCGAGAGAGGGGGAAGGGGGACGGGCGCCGGCTCGCCCGCCCTCCTCGCCCCGTCCGAGGACCCGTGTCTGGCTCTGCCGCTGGCGGCTCACGGCGGACGGCGGCTCTCTTCCCGCTCTCGCTCTCCTCCGTCCACTCCCGCTGCTTGCCTCACCGCACCGCAGCGGCCCGCGGGTGTGTCCCCTCTTTCCCGGGCGCGCGCCTTTCCCTCTCCATCCCTCTTCCCGGGGGAGGATGTGCGAGGGTCTGGCGGCGCCCCGGGCCCCCTGTCGCCGCCGACCTCCGCTCGCGCGCCGTGGCGCCGCGGCGCGCCTGTCGGGGAGGCGGCGGAGGTTGGGCGCACTTTTTTTTCCCCCCTCTCCACCTCCTTCTCCAAAGGACCGGGGTAGACCAGTAGTCCCTCCCACCGGGCGGGAGGCCATTTTTTTCCCCCGGGGATGCGGCGGGTCGACCAGATGTCCCGCTGGACTCTTTTTTTTTTTTTTTTTTAATGTATAATATATATTATATCTTCCTAGACCTGACGGGTCGACCAGTTGTCTCTGTGCACTTCCTTTTTTTTTGACGGACTGGAAGCGGGTCGACCAGTTGTCCGATTAAATATTTGGCCTTAAAATGCTCAGTACCGGGGTCGACCAGTTGGCCTTGTGAACTTGGGTCGACCAGTTGTCTTTTTCCATGTCTTGATTGACTGATGTCATTCTTCAATGTGTTGGTGGTTAGTTTATCTCTTTTGTTCTCTATGCCAACACGCCCCACTCACCAAACACTTTTTTTTTAATTTATTTATTTACTTATTTTTATTTTACTTTTTTATTATTTATTTATTTATACATACATACATACATCCTGTCTATCTGTCCAGATGGGGCAGGGGTAGAAGGGGCTAGCTATGAGAGGAAGGTGCTCGGTGGGAATAAATAGCTGAATATTAATTCATTTGAGTAATATTAAAACTGTTCAAGTAGAAAACAATTGCTTTCTTTTTCTGTTTGCCCAGAGATCTAACTGACTGCAACTTGGAAAGAAGACGGCCCTGCTGGACAGAGACCTCCCTCCTGCTTTGGGTGGGTCGACCAGTTTACATGTTTATTTCCACGTTTTGTCTTTTATGGATTGAATGGATGTGTCTCTCTCTCTCTTTTTTTTTTTTTTTTTTTGGTTTTTCGAGACAGGGTTTCTCTGTGGCTTTGGAGCCTGTCCTGGAACTAGCACTGTAGACCAGGCTGGTCTCGAACTCACAGAGATCCGCCTACCTCTGCCTCCCGAGTACTGGGATTAAAGGCGTGCGCCACCATCGCCCGGCTCCCATTTTTTTTTCACGATTGCTTGCTTGCTTGCTTGCTTACTTACTTACTTACTTACTATCTGCTCAGCCCATCTCATTTACTTACTTCTTTAAAAAAAATGACCCACCTAGTTATTTACTTACTTACTTACTTACTTACTTGTTCAATCATTCCTTCACTTCCTTATCTTCTTTCATATATCTGTTTATTTATCTGCTGATTTAGCGTGACTCATTTACTTATTGAATGTTTCAATTATTATTTAGTTTTATTCATTTATTCATTCTTTATGTCTATTTTTATGTATTTACTTACTTTCTTAATTTTTTTTTTACTTTTTAAAATTTACTTAATTTTTTTTCTTTCTTTGGGAATGTAGATTCTTTCTTCCTTTCTTCCTTTCTTTCCTTCTTTCTGTCTCCTGACTGTCACTGGCTAAGAAAATGGTGGCCTCCATGTCACTGGTCAGCATAGCAGCTCCTAAAATGGAATTTGATGAAGGGATACATAGATAGATAGATAGATAGATAGATAGATAGATAGATAGATAGATAGATAGATGGGATGCGCACACGCTCACACACACACACACACACACACACATATGCACGCACGTGCATGACATGTACAGATGGGGGGCGATTCCAATGTTTTCAGAGGAAGGTGCTCGCTGGTAATAATAAATGTGCTGGTAAATAAGGCTGGAAATAGCTGAATATTAAATCATTAAAACTCTTCAAATAAATAAAAAGCAATTCCATTTCTCTCTCTCTCTCTCTTTCTCACCATATACCAGCACATCTGAACTGACTGCAACATACAAAAGAAGAAGAAACACGGAAAGAAGACATCCCTGCTGGACAGGATCTGAGATGAGAATAAATTCATCGAATGGCTGCCAACAGCATTTCATTGAGAAGAGATTCCACATTTTATGCTGTACAGTTACTTAGTTAGATAGATAGATAAAGAGAGGCCTGTGAACTGGGGTGGGCTGTGGCTTCTCAGGTCACCTCAGGTCAGGGAGGGGCTGAGGAGTGTCCCATTGGCCTTGACAATAGGCAGGAGTCAGAGGTTAATGTCAGGGCAGGGCCTGAGAGTTCCTCAAAGGGAATGAATGGAGACCCTTGCTTACCTAAGAAATGCCTGACCTTGGAAAAGGACTTGTGGAAAGCGGGCCCTTGAAACTGTGGTTTCACGTCTTACTAGAAAGCTCCCTCTTGGAAGGGAAAGTCATCGTGATATCTTACTCTTTTCCCAAGGATAACCTACCTACCATTCTGATCATTCTTACTGAATTAAGTCTTCCACTGCAAATAAATAAATAAATAAATAATAAATGAAGTGGGTGAGTGAGTGAGTGAGTGAGTAAGTAAGTAAGTAAGTAAGTAAACAAGCAAATACGTGGATGGACAAATAAATACAAAGTTTGCTGTTGTTGACTGACTTTTGATTTCATAATGAATCTCTCTCTCTCTCTCTCTCACACACACACACACACACGCACACTAAATATACAATAAAAGGAAGCATAACACCTTTACTCAGGGGGCAGAGTGAACTCTGAAAGTTTTCCAGGCGGGGGGGGGGGGGGAGAGACAGAATATAAGAACAAAATGAGAAACAAGGAAAAATAGTGTTGGCTGGCTGGCCGGCTTTCAGTTCCCTGACAGAAATGAGCACATTGTGGAGGAAACACAAAGTTGTTACACTATGTGGGTGTGATGAGGAGAGATTGTGAGTGAGTGTCCTGTCAGAACAAAGTTAGTCCCATAGTTGATGAAATTCATTATCCCAAAACTTCAGCAGAATATATCCCAAGTTTGCAAATGTGTGATCAGCTTGTGACAGGTTGGGCTGGAGATGCTGAGAACTGGGGAGCCCTCAATGCAAGAGCAGACACTCATTCCCATGAAGAGGGAGAGAGGGAGGGAGGGAGGGAGGGAGGGATCATTCATTCCTATACTCAAGTTTAAAGAAAGATGAGTGGCTATCTATGGAGAGACCACTCACAGATATGAAAAATCATTTCCTAAAAATCAAATTTCTCAGTCAGTATGCAACTGCTATGGTGCTTCTCCTAGATAGAGCAAAACACACAAACAAACTGATTCCTTGATCTAGAGCCACAGTGCACATGCTGTGGAAAAGGGGACATGGCCAACTTGAATCACAATATTCATCAGAGCATGAAAAGAGCGTAAAAAGGACACAGAGGAGAGATAATTGTGGTCCTTCCTTCCTCCCTCCCTCCCTCCCTCCCTCCTTCCCTCAGGAAGTGACTGACAGATGAGACTTTGTCCAAGCAGGTTCTGTCTGAAATACCAGACTTGAGTTTCCCCCTCTGTGGGTATTAGCTAATCAGTCCTCCCTTCTTTCTGTAGGAAGGTGGTGCATGTCTCTCAGAACTTACCTGGTTTCCTCTGCACCAGGTGAACCAGGGAAAAGCTTTCTAAGCCTTATTCAGACCCATAGAGGCTGCGCTGTGTGTGACTTCAGAGACCTCAGGGAGTATAGGGGTGGGTGGGTGCTTGATGCTTCAGACTCATGTCATTGAAGGACATAACATAGTCTGGATTCACAGAGATTCACAACACAGAGCCATTGTCACTTACTAACAGCTCAGGACACCCAGAGCTAACAAGAAATTGCAGTCTCAGCCGGGCTTTAATCACAGCACACACACAGATCTCTGTGAATTCAAAGATGGCCTGATTTACAGAGTGAGTTTTAGGACAGCCCAAGATACACAAAGAAACCCTTTCTTGAAAAACAAAGCAAAACAGCAAAAGAAAGAAAGACAAGGAAAAAGAAAAAAATGGCAGTCTCTTTCCACTCTCTCCTCCATTGGCTCTTAAAGAGCTCTCAAGCTGAACTGGAGACCATGGTGTCACTCAAAACTGGGAAGCCAGAAACCTTAGGGGGGTCACAGGAGTCGGACTGACTGCAGCACTTGATGCCTCAACCCTGCTAATGGCTGTGATATAAGGCATGGTAAAATACGGGCTTTGGCAGAGCACTACTCCCCTTTCTCTATTATTATTGCTACACAACGAAAAGGACCGGGGGGGGGGGGTGATGATGTGCAGTCAGTGCTGGTATTGAAATCTCACTGACTCCTTCCGCACTCCTTGTCAATTCCCGACTTTGTCAAATCAACTATCGTGAATCTTTGATGTGGGTTGGCCCTTTAGGAACTCAGAGAAACAAGACAGACAGACCTGTTTCATCCCAGAAACCTCCCAGTTCCTGAGCCCTAGCCCTGGAAGTCTCAAAGCCATCACATCCAGAAATCTCTCTAGTCCCTGCTAGTGGTGAACTCACTTCGTCTTCCCCAGGACCACTAATTATTTCTCCATGTTTTCCTGTGAGATCTGAGGCCAGCTTTCTTCTTCCTCCCTCTGGCCTCTCCACGAACGATCTCCATTCTCTAGACAACATGTCTAGAACCGAGTCTTATAGGCACCGAGAGAGTGTGTCTTGAGGGCAGTTGGCGTTTCTAGGACACGAGTGACATCACAAAATTCCGAGAGCTCTCTGGGATACCGTGGAATTTCCAGAGAAGGGACTGCTGATGTCGTGAGGCACGGCCTTTACCTCCTTGCTGATATTTCTCCCCGAACTGACCGACCGACCGACCGACCGACCGACCAACCGGAACCTGAGGTTTCCTTTCCAGGAGTCTCTCCTCCGACACAGAGGGAGCCATTCAGGATTTCCTCCTTCCAAAACCAGAAATTTCTCTCTGCTTCATTAATATCTTCTCACTACTTCCTGAACCCATGGGGAGTTAGTTAGTTGAACACTCACTTTTTTCATGAATGACCCTTCCTCCCTCTCCTGAACATCTCATATTACTGATTCATACTCAGTAAAACAGTAATATGAGAAATTAGGCCAGGAGGACATGGAAGATGAGGGTTGAGTCTTCTGAAGTGAACAAGCACTTAGGGAAGGCTAAACTTAAGGGAATTTGACTCTGAGTGGTAAGACATGAATAGCTGCTGCCAAGGCACAGATACAGGCACCAACTGGGCCCTACGCATCCTCCTGCATCATCAGAGCTGTGTGGGAAACTCAGCCCAAAGGAGGGGCCGTGTTCAAAGGGAGAGGGCATTTTCGAGGACAGCACTGTTTTCTTTTTCTTCTTTCTTTCTTTCTTTCTTTTTTTTTTTCGAGACAGGGTTGTTCTGTAGTTTTTTTTTTTTTTTTGGAGCCTGTCCTGGAACTAGCTCTTGTAGACCAGGCTGGTCTTGAACTCACATGCTTTCTTTTTTTTTCTATTGGATATTTTTGACTTCTTTATCAAAGATCAGGTGTTCGAAGATGTGTGGATCGATATCCGGGTCTTCTATTCGGTTCCATTGGTCCTCCTGTCTGTTCTTATGCCAGGACCAGGCTGTTTTCAGAACTGTAGCTTACAGAGTGTTCTTGCAGGTGGGGCACAGAAGAGGTTAATTACGGTACCTTAGTTCTTCTGCTTTTCTAGCAGACCGGAGCCCAGCTGACAGGAATCCAGTAGAGATGGTGTCAAGGTTCACACTGACACTAACAGCTGTAACTTGAGCAGGATTTGTGATCCACATGAAATTTGCAATGAATTGCAGCAAATCTGTGACACTCTAACTTGCTCAGGCTCAGTATCTGAACATACAGATGTTTGCAATGATCACTGGCTTCAGGATTTTTTTTTTGTTGTTGTTGTTGTTGTTTTGTTTTTCCACGAGACAGGGTTTCCCTGTAGCTGAAGTTTAACGGCCTGGTGTTTTTGTGACTTACTGCTTCAAAGAACTTCTCCATTTCTTTATCCCTAAGGGAAAAGAAATATAATCACTAAATACATTTAAGTGTCTTTCAACCATTTTAGATCCCTCTGTTGAGAGTTCTCTGTTTAGGTCTGTACTCCATTTTTTAAAATTGGATTATTTGTTCTTTGGATGACCAATTTCTCGACTTCTTTGTGTATTTTGGAGATTAGTGAAGATCTTTTCCCATTCTGTAAGGCCGTCGTTTTGTCTTGTTGGCCATGTTCTTTGCTTTACAGAAGCTTTTCAGTTTCAGGAGGTCTCACTTATTAATTGTTTCTCTCAGTGTCTGTTTTTTTTTCTTTTTTTTTCTTTTTTCTTTCTTTTTTTTTCTTTTTTTTCTTTTTTTCTTTTTTTCTTTTTTTTCTTCTTCTTCTTTTCTTTTTTTTTCTTTTTTTTCTCTCTTTAGTTTTTTTTCTTTGTTCTTTTTTTTTGTTTTGTTTTTCTTTTTTTTTCTTTTTTCTTTTTTTTCTTTTTCTCTCAGTGTCTGTGCTACTGGGGTTCTATTTAGCAAGCGTTCTCCTGTGCCAATGTGTTCAAGTGCATTTGATATTTTTATTTTTATATTCTTTTATTGTGGATGAAGTCAATTATTTGAACTCTCAAATATTTTTATTGTTATTATCTCTCTATTTGTTTGCTTATTTGTGGTTGTTCACCAACTTGACTATCTAGAGGAAGTAAAAGTCGTAACAAGGTTTCCGTAGGTGAACCTGCGGAAGGATCATTAACGTGAGAGAGCAGCGGCGGCGGCTCTGCCCGCCCGCTCGCCTGCCTCGCCCGAGTTCTCGCCGGGAGGCGCGCTCCCCGGGTCGCACGTGTGTTGTGCGCACGGAAGTGTGCGTGCGCACGGGCGCGCGTGGCAGTCGTGAGAGAGAGGTCGAGAGAGGGGGAAGGGGGACGGGCGCCGGCTCGCCCGCCCTCCTCGCCCCGTCCGAGGACCCGTGTCTGGCTCTGCCGCTGGCGGCTCACGGCGGACGGCGGCTCTCTTCCCGCTCTCGCTCTCCTCAGTCCACTCCCGCTGCTTGCCTCACCGCACCGCAGCGGCCCGCGGGTGTGTCCCCTCTTTCCCGGGCGCGCGCCTTTCCCTCTCCATCCCTCTTCCCGGGGGAGGATGGGCGAGGGTCTGGCGGCGCCCCGGGCCCCCTCTCGCCGCCGACCTCCGCTCGCGCGCCGTGGCGCCGCGGCGCGCCTGTCGGGGAGGCGGCGGAGGTTGGGCGCACTTTTTTTTCCCCCCTCTCCACCTCCTTCTCCAAAGGACCGGGGTAGACCAGTAGTCCCTCCCACCGGGCGGGAGGCCTTTTTTTTCCCCCGGGGATGCGGCGGGTCGACCAGATGTCCCGCTGGACTCTTTTTTTTTTTTTTTTTTTAATGTATAATATATATTATATCTTCCTAGACCTGACGGGTCGACCAGTTGTCTCTGTGCACTTCCTTTTTTTTGACGGACTGGAAGCGGGTCGACCAGTTGTCCGATTAAATATTTGGCCTTAAAATGCTAAGTACCGGGGTCGACCAGTTGGCCTTGTGAACTTGGGTCGACCAGTTGTCTTTTTCCATGTCTTGATTGACTGATGTCATTCTTCAATGTGTTGGTGGTTAGTTTATCTCTTTTGTTCTCTATGCCAACACGCCCCACTCACCAAACACTTTTTTTTAAATTTATTTATTTACTTATTTTTATTTTACTTTTTTATTATTTATTTATTTATTTATACATACATACATACATCCTGTCTATCTGTCCAGATGGGGCAGGGGTAGAAGGGGCTAGCTATGAGAGGAAGGTGCTCGGTGGGCATCCAGTTGTAAATAAGGCTGGGAATAAATAGCTGAATATTAATTCATTTGAGTAATATTAAAACTGTTCAAGTAGAAAACAATTGCTTTCTTTTTCTGTTTGCCCAGAGATCTGACTGACTGCAACTTGGAAAGAAGACGGCCCTGCTGGACAGAGACCTCCCTCCTGCTTTGGGTGGGTCGACCAGTTTACATGTTTATTTCCACGTTTTGTCTTTTATGGATTGAATGGATGTGTCTCTCTCTCTTTTTTTTTTTTTTTTTTTGGTTTTTCGAGACAGGGTTTCTCTGTGGCTTTGGAGCCTGTCCTGGAACTAGCACTGTAGACCAGGCTGGTCTCGAACTCACAGAGATCCGCCTACCTCTGCCTCCCGAGTACTGGGATTAAAGGCATGCGCCACCATCGCCCGGCTCTCATTTTTTTTTTCACGATTGCTTGCTTGCTTGCTTGCTTACTTACTTACTTACTTACTATCTGTTCAGCCCATCTCATTTACTTACTTCTTTAAAAAAAATGACCCACCTAGTTATTTACTTACTTACTTACTTACTTACTTGTTCAATCATTCCTTCACTTCCTTATCTTCTTTCATATATCTGTTTATTTATCTGCTGATTTAGCGTGACTCATTTACTTATTGAATGTTTCAATTATTATTTAGTTTTATTCATTTATTCATTCTTTATGTCTATTTTTATGTATTTACTTACTTTCTTAATTTTTTTTTTATCTTTTTAAAATTTACTTAATTTTTTTCTTTCTTTGGGAATGTAGATTCTTTCTTCCTTTCTTCCTTTCTTTCCTTCTTTCTGTCTCCTGACTGTCACTGGCTAAGAAAATGGTGGCCTCCATGTCACTGGTCAGCATAGCAGCTCCTAAAATGGAATTTGATGAAGGGATACATAGATAGATAGATAGATAGATAGATAGATAGATAGATAGATAGATAGATAGATAGATGGGATGCGCACACGCTCACACACACACACACAAACACACACATATGCATGCACGTGCATGACATGTACAGATGGGGGGCGATTCCAATGTTTTCAGAGGAAGGTGCTCGCTGGTAATAATAAATGTGCTGGTAAATAAGGCTGGAAATAGCTGAATATTAAATCATTAAAACTCTTCAAATAAATAAAAAGCAATTCCATTTCTCTCTCTCTCTCTTTCTCACCATATACCAGCACATCTGAACTGACTGCAACATACAAAAGAAGAAGAAACACGGAAAGAAGACATCCCTGCTGGACAGGATCTGAGATGAGAATAAATTCATCGAATGGCTGCCAACAGCATTTCATTGAGAAGAGATTCCACATTTTATGCTGTACAGTTACTTAGTTAGATAGATAGATAAAGAGAGGCCTGTGAACTGGGGTGGGCTGTGGCTTCTCAGGTCACCTCAGGTCAGGGAGGGGCTGAGGAGTGTCCCATTGGCCTTGACAATAGGCAGGAGTCAGAGGTTAATGTCAGGGCAGGGCCTGAGAGTTCCTCAAAGGGAATGAATGGAGACCCTTGCTAACCTAAGAAATGCCTGACCTTGGAAAAGGACTTGTGGAAAGCGGGCCCTTGAAACTGTGGTTTCACGTCTTACTAGAAAGCTCCCCCTTGGAAGGGAAAGTCATCGTGATATCTTACTCTTTTCCCAAGGATACCCTACCTACCCTTCTGATCATTCTTACTGAATTAAGTCTTCCACTGCAAATAAATAAATAAATAAATAATAAATGAAGTGGGTGAGTGAGTGAGTGAGTGAGTAAGTAAGTAAGTAAGTAAGTAAACAAGCAAATACGTGGATGGACAAATAAATACAAAGTTTGCTGTTGTTGACTGACTTTTGATTTCATAATGAATCTCTCTCTCTCTCTCTCTCTCTCTCTCTCTCTCACACACACACACACACACACACTAAATATACAATAAAAGGAAGCATAACACCTTTACTCAGGGGGCAGAGTGAACTCTGAAAATTTTCCAGGTGGGGGGGGGGGGGAGAGACAGAATATAAGAACAAAATGAGAAACAAGGAAAAATAGTGTTGGCTGGCTGGCCGGCTTTCAGTTCCCTGACAGAAATGAGCACATTGTGGAGGAAACACAAAGTTGTTACACTATGTGGGTGTGATGAGGAGAGATTGTGAGTGAGTGTCCTGTCAGAACAAAGTTAGTCCCATAGTTGATGAAATTCATTATCCCAAAACTTCAGCAGAATATATCCCAAGTTTGCAAATGTGTGATCAGCTTGTGACAGGTTGGGCTGGAGATGCTGAGAACTGGGGAGCCCTCAATGCAAGAGCAGACACTCATTCCCATGAAGAGGGAGAGAGGGAGGGAGGGAGGGAGGGAGGGATCATTCATTCCTATACTCAAGTTTAAAGAAAGATGAGTGGCTATCTATGGAGAGACCACTCACAGATATGAAAAATCATTTCCTAAAAATCAAATTTCTCAGTCAGTATGCAACTGCTATGGTGCTTCTCCTAGATAGAGCAAAACACACAAAGAAACTGATTCCTTGATCTAGAGCCACAGTGCACATGCTGTGGAAAAGGGGACATGGCCAACTTGAATCACAATATTCATCAGAGCATGAAAAGAGCATAAAAAGGACACAGAGGAGAGATAATTGTGGTCCTTCCTTCCTCCCTCCCTCCCTCCCTCCCTCCCTCCCTCCCTCCCTCCTTCCCTCAGGAAGTGACTGACAGATGAGACTTTGTCCAAGCAGGTTCTGTCTGAAATACCAGACTTGAGTTTCCCCCTCTGTGGGTATTAGCTAATCAGTCCTCCCTTCTTTCTGTAGGAAGGTGGTGCATGTCTCTCAGAACTTACCTGGTTTCCTCTGCACCAGGTGAACCAGGGAAAAGCTTTCTAAGCCTTATTCAGACCCATAGAGGCTGCGCTGTGTGTGACTTCAGAGACCTCAGGGAGTATAGGGGTGGGTGGGTGCTTGATGCTTCAGACTCATGTCATTGAAGGACATAACATAGTCTGGATTCACAGAGATTCACAACACAGAGCCATTGTCACTTACTAACAGCTCAGGACACCCAGAGCTAACAAGAACTTGCAGTCTCAGCCGGGCTTTAATCACAGCACACACACAGATCTCTGTGAATTCAAAGATGGCCTGATTTACAGAGTGAGTTTTAGGACAGCCCAAGATACAAAAAGAAACCCTTTCTTGAAAAACAAAGCAAAACAGCAAAAGAAAGAAAGACAAGGAAAAAGAAAAAAATGGCAGTCTCTTTCCACTCTCTCCTCCATTGGCTCTTAAAGAGCTCTCAAGCTGAACTGGAGACCATGGTGTCACTCAAAACTGGGAAGCCAGAAACCTTAGGGGGGTCACAGGAGTCGGACTGACTGCAGCACTTGATGCCTCAACCCTGCTAATGGCTGTGATATAAGGCATGGTAAAATACGGGCTTTGGCAGAGCACTACTCCCCTTTCTCTATTATTATTGCTACACAACGAAAAGGACCGGGGGGGGGGTGATGATGTGCAGTCAGTGCTGGTATTGAAATCTCACTGACTCCTTCCGCACTCCTTGTCAATTCCCGACTTTGTCAAATCAACTATCGTGAATCTTTGATGTGGGTTGGCCCTTTAGGAACTCAGAGAAACAAGACAGACAGACCTGTTTCATCCCAGAAACCTCCCAGTTCCTGAGCCCTAGCCCTGGAAGTCTCAAAGCCATCACATCCAGAAATCCCTCTAGTCCCTGCTAGTGGTGAACTCACTTCGTCTTCCCCAGGACCACTAATTATTTCTCCATGTTTTCCTGTGAGATCTGAGGCCAGCTTTCTTCTTCCTCCCTCTGGCCTCTCCACGAACGATCTCCATTCTCTAGACAACATGTCTAGAACCGAGTCTTATAGGCACCGAGAGAGTGTGTCTTGAGGGCAGTTGGCGTTTCTAGGACACGAGTGACATCACAAAATTCCGAGAGCTCTCTGGGATACCGTGGAATTTCCAGAGAAGGGACTGCTGATGTCGTGAGGCACGGCCTTTACCTCCTTGCTGATATTTCTCCCCGAACTGACCGACCGACCGACCGACCGACCGACCAACCGGAACCTGAGGTTTCCTTTCCAGGAGTCTCTCCTCCGACACAGAGGGAGCCATTCAGGATTTCCTCCTTCCAAAACCAGAAATTTCTCTCTGCTTCATTAATATCTTCTCACTACTTCCTGAACCCATGGGGAGTTAGTTAGTTGAACACTCACTTTTTTCATGAATGACCCTTCCTCCCTCTCCTGAACATCTCATATTACTGATTCATACTCAGTAAAACAGTAATATGAGAAATTAGGCCAGGAGGACATGGAAGATGAGGGTTGAGTCTTCTGAAGTGAACAAGCACTTAGGGAAGGCTAAACTTAAGGGAATTTGACTCTGAGTGGCAAGACATGAATAGCTGCTGCCAAGGCACAGATACAGGCACCAACTGGGCCCTCGGCATCCTCCTGCATCATCAGAGCTGTGTGGGAAACTCAGCCCAAAGGAGGGGCCGTGTTCAAAGGGAGAGGGCATTTTCGAGGACAGCACTGTTTTCTTTTTCTTCTTTCTTTCTTTCTTTCTTTCTTTCTTTCTTTCTTTCTTTCTTTCTTTCTTTCTTTTTTTTCGAGACAGGGTTGTTCTGTAGTTTTTTTTTTTTTTGGAGCCTGTCCTGGAACTAGCTCTTGTAGACCAGGCTGGTCTTGAACTCACATGCTTTCTTTTTTTTTCTATTGGATATTTTTGACTTCTTTATCAAAGATCAGGTGTTCGAAGATGTGTGGATCGATATCCGGGTCTTCTATTCGGTTCCATTGGTCCTCCTGTCTGTTCTTATGCCAGGACCAGGCTGTTTTCAGAACTGTAGCTTACAGAGTGTTCTTGCAGGTGGGGCACAGAAGAGGTTAATTACGGTACCTTAGTTCTTCTGCTTTTCTAGCAGACCGGAGCCCAGCTGACAGGAATCCAGTAGAGATGGTGTCAAGGTTCACACTGACACTAACAGCTGTAACTTGAGCAGGATTTGTGATCCACATGAAATTTGCAATGAATTGCAGCAAATCTGTGACACTCTAACTTGCTCAGGCTCAGTATCTGAACATACAGATGTTTGCAATGATCACTGGCTTCAGGATTTTTTTTTTGTTGTTGTTGTTGTTGTTTTGTTTTTCCACGAGACAGGGTTTCCCTGTAGCTGAAGTTTAACGGCCTGGTGTTTTTGTGACTTACTGCTTCAAAGAACTTCTCCATTTCTTTATCCCTAAGGGAAAAGAAATATAATCACTAAATACATTTAAGTGTCTTTCAACCATTTTAGATCCCTCTGTTGAGAGTTCTCTGTTTAGGTCTGTACTCCATTTTTTAAAATTGGATTATTTGTTCTTTGGATGACCAATTTCTCGACTTCTTTGTGTATTTTGGAGATTAGTGAAGATCTTTTCCCATTCTGTAAGGCCGTCGTTTTGTCTTGTTGGCCATGTTCTTTGCTTTACAGAAGCTTTTCAGTTTCAGGAGGTCTCACTTATTAATTGTTTCTCTCAGTGTCTGTTTTTTTTTCTTTTTTTTTTTCTTTTTTTCTTTTTTTTCTTCTTCTTCTTTTCTTTTTTTTTCTTTTTTTTCTCTCTTTAGTTTTTTTCTTTGTTCTTTTTTTTGTTTTGTTTTTCTTTTTTTTTCTTTTTTCTTTTTTTTCTTTTTCTCTCAGTGTCTGTGCTACTGGGGTTCTATTTAGCAAGCGTTCTCCTGTGCCAATGTGTTCAAGTGCATTTGATATTTTTATTTTTATATTCTTTTATTGTGGATGAAGTCAATTATTTGAACTCTCAAATATTTTTATTGTTATTATCTCTCTATTTGTTTGCTTATTTGTGGTTGTTCACCAACTTGACTATCTAGAGGAAGTAAAAGTCGTAACAAGGTTTCCGTAGGTGAACCTGCGGAAGGATCATTAACGTGAGAGAGCAGCGGCGGCGGCTCTGCCCGCCCGCTCGCCTGCCTCGCCCGAGTTCTCGCCGGGAGGCGCGCTCCCCGGGTCGCACGTGTGTTGTGCGCACGGAAGTGTGCGTGCGCACGGGCGCGCGTGGCGGTCGTGAGAGAGAGGTCGAGAGAGGGGGAAGGGGGACGGGCGCCGGCTCGCCCGCCCTCCTCGCCCCGTCCGAGGACCCGTGTCTGGCTCTGCCGCTGGCGGCTCACGGCGGACGGCGGCTCTCTTCCCGCTCTCGCTCTCCTCCGTCCACTCCCGCTGCTTGCCTCACCGCACCGCAGCGGCCCGCGGGTGTGTCCCCTCTTTCCCGGGCGCGCGCCTTTCCCTCTCCATCCCTCTTCCCGGGGGAGGATGGGCGAGGGTCTGGCGGCGCCCCGGGCCCCCTCTCGCCGCCGACCTCCGCTCGCGCGCCGTGGCGCCGCGGCGCGCCTGTCGGGGAGGCGGCGGAGGTTGGGCGCACTTTTTTTTCCCCCCTCTCCACCTCCTTCTCCAAAGGACCGGGGTAGACCAGTAGTCCCTCCCACCGGGCAGGAGGCCATTTTTTTCCCCCAGGATGCGGCGGGTCGACCAGATGTCCCGCTGGACTCTTTTTTTTTTTAATGTATAATATATATTATATCTTCCTAGACCTGACGGGTCGACCAGTTGTCTCTGTGCACTTCCTTTTTTTTGACGGACTGGAAGCGGGTCGACCAGTTGTCCGATTAAATATTTGGCCTTTAAAATGCTAAGTACCGGGGTCGACCAGTTGGCCTTGTGAACTTGGGTCGACCAGTTGTCTTTTTCCATGTCTTGATTGACTGATGTCATTCTTCAATGTGTTGGTGGTTAGTTTATCTATTTTGTTCTCTATGCCAACACGCCCCACTCACCAAACACTTTTTTTTAAATTTATTTATTTACTTATTTTTATTTTACTTTTTTATTATTTATTTATTTATACATACATACATACATCCTGTCTATCTGTCCAGATGGGGCAGGGGTAGAAGGGGCTAGCTATGAGAGGAAGGTGCTCGGTGGGAATAAATAGCTGAATATTAATTCATTTGAGTAATATTAAAACTGTTCAAGTAGAAAACAATTGCTTTCTTTTTCTGTTTGCCCAGAGATCTGACTGACTGCAACTTGGAAAGAAGACGGCCCTGCTGGACAGAGACCTCCCTCCTGCTTTGGGTGGGTCGACCAGTTTACATGTTTATTTCCACGTTTTGTCTTTTATGGATTGAATGGATGTGTCTCTCTCTTTTTTTTTTTTTTTGGTTTTTCGAGACAGGGTTTCTCTGTGGCTTTGGAGCCTGTCCTGGAACTAGCACTGTAGACCAGGCTGGTCTCGAACTCACAGAGATCCGCCTACCTCTGCCTCCCGAGTACTGGGATTAAAGGCGTGCGCCACCATCGCCCGGCTCTCATTTTTTTTTTTCACAATTGCTTGCTTGCTTGCTTGCTTACTTACTTACTTACTTACTATCTGTTCAGCCCATCTCATTTACTTACTTCTTTAAAAAAAATGACCCACCTAGTTATTTACTTACTTACTTACTTACTTACTTGTTCATTCATTCCTTCACTTCCTTATCTTCTTTCATATATCTGTTTATTTATCTGCTGATTTAGCGTGACTCATTTACTTATTGAATGTTTCAATTATTATTTAGTTTTATTCATTTATTCATTCTTTATGTCTATTTTTATGTATGTATTTACTTACTTTCTTAATTTTTTTTTTACTTTTTAAAATTTACTTAATTTTTTTCTTTCTTTGGGAATGTAGATTCTTTCTTCCTTTCTTCCTTTCTTTCCTTCTTTCTGTCTCCTGACTGTCACTGGCTAAGAAAATGGTGGCCTCCATGTCACTGGTCAGCATAGCAGCTCCTAAAATGGAATTTGATGAAGGGATACATCGATAGATAGATAGATAGATAGATAGATAGATAGATAGATAGATAGATAGATAGATAGATGGGATGCGCACACGCTCACACACACACACACACACACACACACACATATGCACGCACGTGCATGACATGTACAGATGGGGGGCGATTCCAATGTTTTCAGAGGAAGGTGCTCGCTGGTAATAATAAATGTGCTGGTAAATAAGGCTGGAAATAGCTGAATATTAAATCATTAAAACTCTTCAAATAAATAAAAAGCAATTCCATTTCTCTCTCTCTCTCTTTCTCACCATATACCAGCACATCTGAACTGACTGCAACATACAAAAGAAGAAGAAACACGGAAAGAAGACATCCCTGCTGGACAGGATCTGAGATGAGAATAAATTCATCGAATGGCTGCCAACAGCATTTCATTGAGAAGAGATTCCAAATTTTATGCTGTACAGTTACTTAGTTAGATAGATAGATAAAGAGAGGCCTGTGAACTGGGGTGGGCTGTGGCTTCTCAGGTCACCTCAGGTCAGGGAGGGGCTGAGGAGTGTCCCATTGGCCTTGACAATAGGCAGGAGTCAGAGGTTAATGTCAGGGCAGGGCCTGAGAGTTCCTCAAAGGGAATGAATGGAGACCCTTGCTTACCTAAGAAATGCCTGACCTTGGAAAAGGACTTGTGGAAAGCGGGCCCTTGAAACTGTGGTTTCACGTCTTACTAGAAAGCTCCCTCTTGGAAGGGAAAGTCATCGTGATATCTTACTCTTTTCCCAAGGATACCCTACCTACCATTCTGATCATTCTTACTGAATTAAGTCTTCCACTGCAAATAAATAAATAAATAAATAATAAATGAAGTGGGTGAGTGAGTGAGTGAGTGAGTAAGTAAGTAAGTAAGTAAGTAAACAAGCAAATACGTGGATGGACAAATAAATACAAAGTTTGCTGTTGTTGACTGACTTTTGATTTCATAATGAATCTCTCTCTCTCTCTCTCTCTCTCTCTCTCTCTCACACACACACACACACACACACACACTAAATATACAATAAAAGGAAGCATAACACCTTTACTCAGGGGGCAGAGTGAACTCTGAAAGTTTTCCAGGCGGGGGGGGGGAGAGACAGAATATAAGAACAAAATGAGAAACAAGGAAAAATAGTGTTGGCTGGCTGGCCGTCTTTCAGTTCCCTGACAGAAATGAGCACATTGTGGAGGAAACACAAAGTTGTTACACTATGTGGGTGTGATGAGGAGAGATTGTGAGTGAGTGTCCTGTCAGAACAAAGTTAGTCCCATAGTTGATGAAATTCATTATCCCAAAACTTCAGCAGAATATATCCCAAGTTTGCAAATGTGTGATCAGCTTGTGACAGGTTGGGCTGGAGTTGCTGAGAACTGGGGAGCCCTCAATGCAAGAGCAGACACTCATTCCCATGAAGAGGGAGAGAGGGAGGGAGGGAGGGAGGGAGGGATCATTCATTCCTATACTCAAGTTTAAAGAAAGATGAGTGGCTATCTATGGAGAGACCACTCACAGATATGAAAAATCATTTCCTAAAAATCAAATTTCTCAGTCAGTATGCAACTGCTATGGTGCTTCTCCTAGATAGAGCAAAACACACAAACAAACTGATTCCTTGATCTAGAGCCACAGTGCACATGCTGTGGAAAAGGGGACATGGCCAACTTGAATCACAATATTCATCAGAGCATGAAAAGAGCGTAAAAAGGACACAGAGGAGAGATAATTGTGGTCCTTCCTTCCTCCCTCCCTCCCTCCCTCCCTCCCTCCCTCCTTCCCTCAGGAAGTGACTGACAGATGAGACTTTGTCCAAGCAGGTTCTGTCTGAAATACCAGACTTGAGTTTCCCCCTCTGTGGGTATTAGCTAATCAGTCCTCCCTTCTTTCTGTAGGAAGGTGGTGCATGTCTCTCAGAACTTACCTGGTTTCCTCTGCACCAGGTGAACCAGGGAAAAGCTTTCTAAGCCTTATTCAGACCCATAGAGGCTGCGCTGTGTGTGACTTCAGAGACCTCAGGGAGTATAGGGGTGGGTGGGTGCTTGATGCTTCAGACTCATGTCATTGAAGGACATAACATAGTCTGGATTCACAGAGATTCACAACACAGAGCCATTGTCACTTACTAACAGCTCAGGACACCCAGAGCTAACAAGAACTTGCAGTCTCAGCCGGGCTTTAATCACAGCACACACACAGATCTCTGTGAATTCAAAGATGGCCTGATTTACAGAGTGAGTTTTAGGACAGCCCAAGATACAAAAAGAAACCCTTTCTTGAAAAACAAAGCAAAACAGCAAAAGAAAGAAAGACAAGGAAAAAGAAAAAAATGGCAGTCTCTTTCCACTCTCTCCTCCATTGGCTCTTAAAGAGCTCTCAAGCTGAACTGGAGACCATGGTGTCACTCAAAACTGGGAAGCCAGAAACCTTAGGGGGGTCACAGGAGTCGGACTGACTGCAGCACTTGATGCCTCAACCCTGCTAATGGCTGTGATATAAGGCATGGTAAAATACGGGCTTTGGCAGAGCACTACTCCCCTTTCTCTATTATTATTGCTACACAACGAAAAGGACCGGGGGGGGGGGTGATGATGTGCAGTCAGTGCTGGTATTGAAATCTCACTGACTCCTTCCGCACTCCTTGTCAATTCCCGACTTTGTCAAATCAACTATCGTGAATCTTTGATGTGGGTTGGCCCTTTAGGAACTCAGAGAAACAAGACAGACAGACCTGTTTCATCCCAGAAACCTCCCAGTTCCTGAGCCCTAGCCCTGGAAGTCTCAAAGCCATCACATCCAGAAATCTCTCTAGTCCCTGCTAGTGGTGAACTCACTTCGTCTTCCCCAGGACCACTAATTATTTCTCCATGTTTTCCTGTGAGATCTGAGGCCAGCTTTCTTCTTCCTCCCTCTGGCCTCTCCACGAACGATCTCCATTCTCTAGACAACATGTCTAGAACCGAGTCTTATAGGCACCGAGAGAGTGTGTCTTGAGGGCAGTTGGCGTTTCTAGGACACGAGTGACATCACAAAATTCCGAGAGCTCTCTGGGATACCGTGGAATTTCCAGAGAAGGGACTGCTGATGTCGTGAGGCACGGCCTTTACCTCCTTGCTGATATTTCTCCCCGAACTGACCGACCGACCGACCGACCGACCGACCAACCGGAACCTGAGGTTTCCTTTCCAGGAGTCTCTCCTCCGACACAGAGGGAGCCATTCAGGATTTCCTCCTTCCAAAACCAGAAATTTCTCTCTGCTTCATTAATATCTTCTCACTACTTCCTGAACCCATGGGGAGTTAGTTAGTTGAACACTCACTTTTTTCATGAATGACCCTTCCTCCCTCTCCTGAACATCTCATATTACTGATTCATACTCAGTAAAACAGTAATATGAGAAATTAGGCCAGGAGGACATGGAAGATGAGGGTTGAGTCTTCTGAAGTGAACAAGCACTTAGGGAAGGCTAAACTTAAGGGAATTTGACTCTGAGTGGCAAGACATGAATAGCTGCTGCCAAGGCACAGATACAGGCACCAACTGGGCCCTCGGCATCCTCCTGCATCATCAGAGCTGTGTGGGAAACTCAGCCCAAAGGAGGGGCCGTGTTCAAAGTGAGAGGGCATTTTCGAGGACAGCACTGTTTTCTTTTTCTTCTTTCTTTCTTTCTTTCTTTCTTTCTTTTTTTTTTTCGAGACAGGGTTGTTCTGTAGTTTTTTTTTTTTTTGGAGCCTGTCCTGGAACTAGCTCTTGTAGACCAGGCTGGTCTTGAACTCACATGCTTTCTTTTTTTTTCTATTGGATATTTTTGACTTCTTTATCAAAGATCAGGTGTTCGAAGATGTGTGGATCGATATCCGGGTCTTCTATTCGGTTCCATTGGTCCTCCTGTCTGTTCTTATGCCAGGACCAGGCTGTTTTCAGAACTGTAGCTTACAGAGTGTTCTTGCAGGTGGGGCACAGAAGAGGTTAATTACGGTACCTTAGTTCTTCTGCTTTTCTAGCAGACCGGAGCCCAGCTGACAGGAATCCAGTAGAGATGGTGTCAAGGTTCACACTGACACTAACAGCTGTAACTTGAGCAGGATTTGTGATCCACATGAAATTTGCAATGAATTGCAGCAAATCTGTGACACTCTAACTTGCTCAGGCTCAGTATCTGAACATACAGATGTTTGCAATGATCACTGGCTTCAGGATTTTTTTTTGTTGTTGTTGTTGTTGTTTTGTTTTTCCATGAGACAGGGTTTCCCTGTAGCTGAAGTTTAACGGCCTGGTGTTTTTGTGACTTACTGCTTCAAAGAACTTCTCCATTTCTTTATCCCTAAGGGAAAAGAAATATAATCACTAAATACATTTAAGTGTCTTTCAACCATTTTAGATCCCTCTGTTGAGAGTTCTCTGTTTAGGTCTGTACTCCATTTTTTAAAATTGGATTATTTGTTCTTTGGATGACCAATTTCTCGACTTCTTTGTGTATTTTGGAGATTAGTGAAGATCTTTTCCCATTCTGTAAGGCCGTCGTTTTGTCTTGTTGGCCATGTTCTTTGCTTTACAGAAGCTTTTCAGTTTCAGGAGGTCTCACTTATTAATTGTTTCTCTCAGTGTCTGTTTTTTTTCTTTTTTTTTCCTTTTTTTTCTTTTTTTTTCTTTTTTTTCTTTTTTTCTTTTTTTCTTTTTTTTCTTCTTCTTCTTTTCTTTTTTTTTCTTTTTTTTTCTCTTTAGTTTTTTTCTTTGTTCTTTTTTTTTGTTTTGTTTTTCTTTTTTTTTCTTTTTTCTTTTTTTTCTTTTTCTCTCAGTGTCTGTGCTACTGGGGTTCTATTTAGCAAGCGTTCTCCTGTGCCAATGTGTTCAAGTGCATTTGATATTTTTATTTTTATATTCTTTTATTGTGGATGAAGTCAATTATTTGAACTCTCAAATATTTTTATTGTTATTATCTCTCTATTTGTTTGCTTATTTGTGGTTGTTCACCAACTTGACTATCTAGAGGAAGTAAAAGTCGTAACAAGGTTTCCGTAGGTGAACCTGCGGAAGGATCATTAACGTGAGAGAGCAGCGGCGGCGGCTCTGCCCGCCCGCTCGCCTGCCTTGCCCGAGTTCTCGCCGGGAGGCGCGCTCCCCGGGTCGCACATGTGTTGTGCGCACGGAAGTGTGCGAGCGCACGGGCGCGCGTGGCGGTCGTGAGAGAGAGGTCGAGAGAGGGGGAAGGGGGACGGGCGCCGGCTCGCCCGCCCTCCTCGCCCCGTCCGAGGACCCGTGTCTGGCTCTGCCGCTGGCGGCTCACGGCGGACGGCGGCTCTGTTCCCGCTCTCGCTCTCCTCCGTCCACTCCCGCTGCTTGCCTCACCACACGGCAGCGGCCCGCGGGTGTGTCCCCTCTTTCCCGGGCGCGCGCCTTTCCCTCTCCATCCCTCTTCCCGGGGGAGGATGGGCGAGGGTCTGGCGGCGCCCCGGGCCCCCTCTCGCCGCCGACCTCCGCTCGCGCGCAGTGGCGCCGCGGCGCGCCTGTCGGGGAGGCGGCGGAGGTTGGGCGCACTTTTTTTCCCCCCTCTCCACCTCCTTCTCCAAAGGACCAGGGTAGACCAGTAGTCCCTCCCACCGGGCGGGAGGCCATTTTTTTCCCCCAGGGATGCGGCGGGTCAACCAGATGTCCCGCTGGACTCTTTTTTTTTTTTTAATGTATAATATATATTATATCTTCCTAGACCTGACGGGTCGACCAGTTGTCTCTGTGCACTTCCTTTTTTTTGACGGACTGGAAGCGGGTCGACCAGTTGTCCGATTAAATATTTGGCCTTAAAATGCTAAGTACCGGGGTCGACCAGTTGGCCTTGTGAACTTGGGTCGACCAGTTGTCTTTTTCCATGTCTTGATTGAATGATGTCATTCTTCAATGTGTTGGTGGTTAGTTTATCTCTTTTGTTCTCTATGCCAACACGCCCCACTCACCAAACACTTTTTTTTAATTTATTTATTTACTTATTTTTATTTTACTTTTTTATTATTTATTTATTTATACATACATACATACATCCTGTCTATCTGTCCAGATGGGGCAGGGGTAGAAGGGGCTAGCTATGAGAGGAAGGTGCTCGGTGGGCATCCAGTTGTAAATAAGGCTGGGAATAAATAGCTGAATATTAATTCATTTGAGTAATATTAAAACTGTTCAAGTAGAAAACAATTGCTTTCTTTTTCTGTTTGCCCAGAGATCTAACTGACTGCAACTTGGAAAGAAGACGGCCCTGCTGGACAGAGACCTCCCTCCTGCTTTGGGTGGGTCGACCAGTTTACATGTTTATTTCCACGTTTTGTCTTTTATGGATTGAATGGATGTGTCTCTCTCTTTTTTTTTTTTTTTTTTTTTTTTTTTGGTTTTTCGAGACAGGGTTTCTCTGTGGCTTTGGAGCCTGTCCTGGAACTAGCACTGTAGACCAGGCTGGTCTCGAACTCACAGAGATCCGCCTACCTCTGCCTCCCGAGTACTGGGATTAAAGGCGTGCGCCACCATCGCCCGGCTCTCATTTTTTTTTTCACGATTGCTTGCTTGCTTGCTTGCTTACTTACTTACTTACTTACTATCTGTTCAGCCCATCTCATTTACTTACTTCTTTAAAAAAAATGACCCACCTAGTTATTTACTTACTTACTTACTTACTTACTTGTTCATTCATTCCTTCACTTCCTTATCTTCTTTCATATATCTGTTTATTTATCTGCTGATTTAGCGTGACTCATTTACTTATTGAATGTTTCAATTATTATTTAGTTTTATTCATTTATTCATTCTTTATGTCTATTTTTATGTATGTATTTACTTACTTTCTTAATTTTTTTTTTACTTTTTAAAATTTACTTAATTTTTTTCTTTCTTTGGGAATGTAGATTCTTTCTTCCTTTCTTCCTTTCTTTCCTTCTTTCTGTCTCCTGACTGTCACTGGCTAAGAAAATGGTGGCCTCCATGTCACTGGTCAGCATAGCAGCTCCTAAAATGGAATTTGATGAAGGGATACATAGATAGATAGATAGATAGATAGATAGATAGATAGATAGATAGATAGATAGATAGATAGATGGGATGCGCACACGCTCACACACACACACACACACACACACATATGCACGCACGTGCATGACATGTACAGATGGGGGGCGATTCCAATGTTTTCAGAGGAAGGTGCTCGCTGGTAATAATAAATGTGCTGGTAAATAAGGCTGGAAATAGCTGAATATTAAATCATTAAAACTCTTCAAATAAATAAAAAGCAATTCCATTTCTCTCTCTCTTTCTCACCATATACCAGCACATCTGAACTGACTGCAACATACAAAAGAAGAAGAAACACGGAAAGAAGACATCCCTGCTGGACAGGATCTGAGATGAGAATAAATTCATCGAATGGCTGCCAACAGCATTTCATTGAGAAGAGATTCCACATTTTATGCTGTACAGTTACTTAGTTAGATAGATAGAGAAAGAGAGGCCTGTGAACTGGGGTGGGCTGTGGCTTCTCAGGTCACCTCCGGTCAGGGAGGGGCTGAGGAGTGTCCCATTGGCCTTGACAATAGGCAGGAGTCAGAGGTTAATGTCAGGGCAGGGCCTGAGAGTTCCTCAAAGGGAATGAATGGAGACCCTTGCTTACCTAAGAAATGCCTAACCTTGGAAAAGGACTTGTGGAAAGCGGGCCCTTGAAACTGTGGTTTCACGTCTTACTAGAAAGCTCCCTCTTGGAAGGGAAAGTCATCGTGATATCTTACTCTTTTCCCAAGGATACCCTACCTACCATTCTGATCATTCTTACTGAATTAAGTCTTCCACTGCAAATAAATAAATAAATAAATAATAAATGAAGTGGGTGAGTGAGTGAGTGAGTGAGTAAGTAAGTAAGTAAGTAAGTAAACAAGCAAATACGTGGATGGACAAATAAATACAAAGTTTGCTGTTGTTGACTGACTTTTGATTTCATAATGAATCTCTCTCTCTCTCTCTCACACACACACACACACACACACGCACACTAAATATACAATAAAAGGAAGCATAACACCTTTACTCAGGGGGCAGAGTGAACTCTGAAAGTTTTCCAGGCGGGGGGGGGGGAGAGATAGAATATAAGAACAAAATGAGAAACAAGGGAAAATAGTGTTGGCTGGCTGGCCGTCTTTCAGTTCCCTGACAGAAATGAGCACATTGTGGAGGAAACACAAAGTTGTTACACTATGTGGGTGTGATGAGGAGAGATTGTGAGTGAGTGTCCTGTCAGAACAAAGTTAGTCCCATAGTTGATGAAATTCATTATCCCAAAACTTCAGCAGAATATATCCCAAGTTTGCAAATGTGTGATCAGCTTGTGACAGGTTGGGCTGGAGATGCTGAGAACTGGGGAGCCCTCAATGCAAGAGCAGACACTCATTCCCATGAAGAGGGAGAGAGGGAGGGAGGGAGGGAGGGAGGGATCATTCATTCCTATACTCAAGTTTAAAGAAAGATGAGTGGCTATCTATGGAGAGACCACTCACAGATATGAAAAATCATTTCCTAAAAATCAAATTTCTCAGTCAGTATGCAACTGCTATGGTGCTTCTCCTAGATAGAGCAAAACACACAAACAAACTGATTCCTTGATCTAGAGCCACAGTGCACATGCTGTGGAAAAGGGGACATGGCCAACTTGAATCACAATATTCATCAGAGCATGAAAAGAGCGTAAAAAGGACACAGAGGAGAGATAATTGTGGTCCTTCCTTCCTCCCTCCCTCCCTCCCTCCCTCCCTCCCTCCATCCCTCCCTCCTTCCCTCATGAAGTGACTGACAGATGAGACTTTGTCCAAGCAGGTTCTGTCTGAAATACCAGACTTGAGTTTCCCCCTCTGTGGGTATTAGCTAATCAGTCCTCCCTTCTTTCTGTAGGAAGGTGGTGCTTGTCTCTCAGAACTTACCTGGTTTCCTCTGCACCAGGTGAACCAGGGAAAAGCTTTCTAAGCCTTATTCAGACCCATAGAGGCTGCGCTGTGTGTGACTTCAGAGACCTCAGGGAGTATAGGGGTGGGTGGGTGCTTGATGCTTCAGACTCATGTCATTGAAGGACATAACATAGTCTGGATTCACAGAGATTCACAACACAGAGCCATTGTCACTTACTAACAGCTCAGGACACCCAGAGCTAACAAGAAATTGCAGTCTCAGCCGGGCTTTAATCACAGCACACACACAGATCTCTGTGAATTCAAAGATGGCCTGATTTACAGAGTGAGTTTTAGGACAGCCCAAGATACACAAAGAAACCCTTTCTTGAAAAACAAAGCAAAACAGCAAAAGAAAGAAAGACAAGGAAAAAGAAAAAAATGGCAGTCTCTTTCCACTCTCTCCTCCATTGGCTCTTAAAGAGCTCTCAAGCTGAACTGGAGACCATGGTGTCACTCAAAACTGGGAAGCCAGAAACCTTAGGGGGGTCACAGGAGTCGGACTGACTGCAGCACTTGATGCCTCAACCCTGCTAATGGCTGTGATATAAGGCATGGTAAAATACGGGCTTTGGCAGAGCACTACTCCCCTTTCTCTATTATTATTGCTACACAACGAAAAGGACCAGGGGGGGGGTGATGATGTGCAGTCAGTGCTGGTATTGAAATCTCACTGACTCCTTCCGCACTCCTTGTCAATTCCCGACTTTGTCAAATCAACTATCGTGAATCTTTGATGTGGGTTGGCCCTTTAGGAACTCAGAGAAACAAGACAGACAGACCTGTTTCATCCCAGAAACCTCCCAGTTCCTGAGCCCTAGCCCTGGAAGTCTCAAAGCCATCACATCCAGAAATCCCTCTAGTCCCTGCTAGTGGTGAACTCACTTCGTCTTCCCCAGGACCACTAATTATTTCTCCATGTTTTCCTGTGAGATCTGAGGCCAGCTTTCTTCTTCCTCCCTCTGGCCTCTCCACGAACGATCTCCATTCTCTAGACAACATGTCTAGAACCGAGTCTTATAGGCACCGAGAGAGTGTGTCTTGAGGGCAGTTGGCGTTTCTAGGACACGAGTGACATCACAAAATTCCGAGAGCTCTCTGGGATACCGTGGAATTTCCAGAGAAGGGACTGCTGATGTCGTGAGGCACGGCCTTTACCTCCTTGCTGATATTTCTCCCCGAACTGACCGACCGACCGACCGACCGACCGACCAACCGGAACCTGAGGTTTCCTTTCCAGGAGTCTCTCCTCCGACACAGAGGGAGCCATTCAGGATTTCCTCCTTCCAAAACCAGAAATTTCTCTCTGCTTCATTAATATCTTCTCACTACTTCCTGAACCCATGGGGAGTTAGTTAGTTGAACACTCACTTTTTTCATGAATGACCCTTCCTCCCTCTCCTGAACATCTCATATTACTGATTCATACTCAGTAAAACAGTAATATGAGAAATTAGGCCAGGAGGACATGGAAGATGAGGGTTGAGTCTTCTGAAGTGAACAAGCACTTAGGGAAGGCTAAACTTAAGGGAATTTGACTCTGAGTGGCAAGACATGAATAGCTGCTGCCAAGGCACAGATACAGGCACCAACTGGGCCCTCGGCATCCTCCTGCATCATCAGAGCTGTGTGGGAAACTCAGCCCAAAGGAGGGGCCGTGTTCAAAGGGAGAGGGCATTTTCGAGGACAGCACTGTTTTCTTTTTCTTCTTTCTTTCTTTCTTTCTTTCTTTCTTTCTTTCTTTCTTTCTTTCTTTTTTTTTTTCGAGACAGGGTTGTTCTGTAGTTTTTTTTTTTTTGGAGCCTGTCCTGGAACTAGCTCTTGTAGACCAGGCTGGTCTTGAACTCACATGCTTTCTTTTTTTTTCTATTGGATATTTTTGACTTCTTTATCAAAGATCAGGTGTTCGAAGATGTGTGGATCGATATCCGGGTCTTCTATTCGGTTCCATTGGTCCTCCTGTCTGTTCTTATGCCAGGACCAGGCTGTTTTCAGAACTGTAGCTTACAGAATGTTCTTGCAGGTGGGGCACAGAAGAGGTTAATTACGGTACCTTAGTTCTTCTGCTTTTCTAGCAGACCGGAGCCCAGCTGACAGGAATCCAGTAGAGATGGTGTCAAGGTTCACACTGACACTAACAGCTGTAACTTGAGCAGGATTTGTGATCCACATGAAATTTGCAATGAATTGCAGCAAATCTGTGACACTCTAACTTGCTCAGGCTCAGTATCTGAACATACAGATGTTTGCAATGATCACTGGCTTCAGGATTTTTTTGTTGTTGTTGTTGTTTTGTTTTTCCACGAGACAGGGTTTCCCTGTAGCTGAAGTTTAACGGCCTGGTGTTTTTGTGACTTACTGCTTCAAAGAACTTCTCCATTTCTTTATCCCTAAGGGAAAAGAAATATAATCACTAAATACATTTAAGTGTCTTTCAACCATTTTAGATCCCTCTGTTGAGAGTTCTCTGTTTAGGTCTGTACTCCATTTTTTAAAATTGGATTATTTGTTCTTTGGATGACCAATTTCTCGACTTCTTTGTGTATTTTGGAGATTAGTGAAGATCTTTTCCCATTCTGTAAGGCCGTCGTTTTGTCTTGTTGGCCATGTTCTTTGCTTTACAGAAGCTTTTCAGTTTCAGGAGGTCTCACTTATTAATTGTTTCTCTCAGTGTCTGTTTTTTTTTCTTTTTTTTTCTTTTTTCTTTCTTTTTTTTTCTTTTTTTTCTTTTTTTCTTTTTTTCTTTTTTTTCTTCTTCTTCTTTTCTTTTTTTTTCTTTTTTTTCTCTCTTTAGTTTTTTTCTTTGTTCTTTTTTTTGTTTTGTTTTTCTTTTTTTTTCTTTTTTCTTTTTTTTCTTTTTCTCTCAGTGTCTGTGCTACTGGGGTTCTATTTAGCAAGCGTTCTCCTGTGCCAATGTGTTCAAGTGCATTTGATATTTTTATTTTTATATTCTTTTATTGTGGATGAAGTCAATTATTTGAACTCTCAAATATTTTTATTGTTATTATCTCTCTATTTGTTTGCTTATTTGTGGTTGTTCACCAACTTGACTATCTAGAGGAAGTAAAAGTCGTAACAAGGTTTCCGTAGGTGAACCTGCGGAAGGATCATTAACGTGAGAGAGCAGCGGCGGCGGCTCTGCCCGCCCGCTCGCCTGCCTCGCCCGAGTTCTCGCCGGGAGGCGCGCTCCCCGGGTCGCACGTGTGTTGTGCGCACGGAAGTGTGCGTGCGCACGGGCGCGCGTGGCGGTCGTGAGAGAGAGGTCGAGAGAGGGGGAAGGGGGACGGGCGCCGGCTCGCCCGCCCTCCTCGCCCCGTCCGAGGACCCGTGTCTGGCTCTGCCGCTGGCGGCTCACGGCGGACGGCGGCTCTGTTCCCGCTCTCGCTCTCCTCCATCCACTCCCGCTGCTTGCCTCACCGCACCGCAGCGGCCCGCGGGTGTGTCCCCTCTTTCCCGGGCGCGCGCCTTTCCCTCTCCATCCCTCTTCCCGGGGGAGGATGGGCGAGGGTCTGGCAGCGCCCCGGGCCCCCTCTCGCCGCCGACCTCCGCTCGCGCGCCGTGGCGCCGCGGCGCGCCTGTCGGGGAGGCGGCGGAGGTTGGGCGCACTTTTTTCCCCCCTCTCCACCTCCTTCTCCAAAGGACCGGGGTAGACCAGTAGTCCCTCCCACCGGGCGGGAGGCCATTTTTTTCCCCCGGGGATGCGGCGGGTCGACCAGATGTCCCGCTGGACTCTTTTTTTTTTTTTTTTTTTTTTAATGTATAATATATATTATATCTTCCTAGACCTGACGGGTCGACCAGTTGTCTCTGTGCACTTCCTTTTTTTTGACGGACTGGAAGCGGGTCGACCAGTTGTCCGATTAAATATTTGGCCTTAAAATGCTAAGTACCGGGGTCGACCAGTTGGCCTTGTGAACTTGGGTCGACCAGTTGTCTTTTTCCATGTCTTGATTGAATGATGTCATTCTTCAATGTGTTGGTGGTTAGTTTATCTCTTTTGTTCTCTATGCCAACACGCCCCACTCACCAAACACTTTTTTTTAAATTTATTTATTTACTTATTTTTATTTTACTTTTTTATTATTTATTTATTTATACATACATACATACATCCTGTCTATCTGTCCAGATGGGGCAGGGGTAGAAGGGGCTAGCTATGAGAGGAAGGTGCTCGGTGGGAATAAATAGCTGAATATTAATTCATTTGAGTAATATTAAAACTGTTCAAGTAGAAAACAATTGCTTTCTTTTTCTGTTTGCCCAGAGATCTGACTGACTGCAACTTGGAAAGAAGACGGCCCTGCTGGACAGAGACCTCCCTCCTGCTTTGGGTGGGTCGACCAGTTTACATGTTTATTTCCACGTTTTGTCTTTTATGGATTGAATGGATGTGTCTCTCTCTCTCTTTTTTTTTTTTTTTTGGTTTTTCGAGACAGGGTTTCTCTGTGGCTTTGGAGCCTGTCCTGGAACTAGCACTGTAGACCAGGCTGGTCTCGAACTCACAGAGATCCGCCTACCTCTGCCTCCCGAGTACTGGGATTAAAGGCGTGCGCCACCATCGCCCGGCTCTCATTTTTTTTTTTCACAATTGCTTGCTTGCTTGCTTGCTTACTTACTTACTTACTTACTATCTGTTCAGCCCATCTCATTTACTTACTTCTTTAAAAAAAATGACCCACCTAGTTATTTACTTACTTACTTACTTACTTACTTACTTGTTCATTCATTCCTTCACTTCCTTATCTTCTTTCATATATCTGTTTATTTATCTGCTGATTTAGCGTGACTCATTTACTTATTGAATGTTTCAATTATTATTTAGTTTTATTCATTTTTTCATTCTTTATGTCTATTTTTATGTATGTATTTACTTACTTTCTTAATTTTTTTTTTACTTTTTAAAATTTACTTAATTTTTTTCTTTCTTTGGGAATGTAGATTCTTTCTTCCTTTCTTCCTTTCTTTCCTTCTTTCTGTCTCCTGACTGTCACTGGCTAAGAAAATGGTGGCCTCCATGTCACTGGTCAGCATAGCAGCTCCTAAAATGGAATTTGATGAAGGGATACATAGATAGATAGATAGATAGATAGATAGATAGATAGATAGATAGATAGATAAATAGATAGATAGATGGGATGCGCACACGCTCACACACACACACACACACACACACACATATGCACGCACGTGCATGACATGTACAGATGGGGGGCGATTCCAATGTTTTCAGAGGAAGGTGCTCGCTGGTAATAATAAATGTGCTGGTAAATAAGGCTGGAAATAGCTGAATATTAAATCATTAAAACTCTTCAAATAAATAAAAAGCAATTCCATTTCTCTCTCTCTCTCTTTCTCACCATATACCAGCACATCTGAACTGACTGCAACATACAAAAGAAGAAGAAACACGGAAAGAAGACATCCCTGCTGGACAGGATCTGAGATGAGAATAAATTCATCGAATGGCTGCCAACAGCATTTCATTGAGAAGAGATTCCACATTTTATGCTGTACAGTTACTTAGTTAGATAGATAGATAAAGAGAGGAATGTGAACTGGGGTGGGCTGTGGCTTCTCAGGTCACCTCAGGTCAGGGAGGGGCTGAGGAGTGTCCCATTGGCCTTGACAATAGGCAGGAGTCAGAGGTTAATGTCAGGGCAGGGCCTGAGAGTTCCTCAAAGGGAATGAATGGAGACCCTTGCTTACCTAAGAAATGCCTGACCTTGGAAAAGGACTTGTGGAAAGCGGGCCCTTGAAACTGTGGTTTCACGTCTTACTAGAAAGCTCCCTCTTGGAAGGGAAAGTCATCGTGATATCTTACTCTTTTCCCAAGGATACCCTACCTACCCTTCTGATCATTCTTACTGAATTAAGTCTTCCACTGCAAATAAATAAATAAATAAATAATAAATGAAGTGGGTGAGTGAGTGAGTGAGTGAGTAAGTAAGTAAGTAAGTAAGTAAACAAGCAAATACGTGGATGGACAAATAAATACAAAGTTTGCTGTTGTTGACTGACTTTTGATTTCATAATGAATCTCTCTCTCTCTCTCTCTCTCTCTCTCTCTCTCTCACACACACACACACACACACACACACACTAAATATACAATAAAAGGAAGCATAACACCTTTACTCAGGGGGCAGAGTGAACTCTGAAAGTTTTCCAGGCGGGGGGGGGGGAGAGACAGAATATAAGAACAAAATGAGAAACAAGGAAAAATAGTGTTGGCTGGCTGGCCGGCTTTCAGTTCCCTGACAGAAATGAGCACATTGTGGAGGAAACACAAAGTTGTTACACTATGTGGGTGTGATGAGGAGAGATTGTGAGTGAGTGTCCTGTCAGAACAAAGTTAGTCCCATAGTTGATGAAATTCATTATCCCAAAACTTCAGCAGAATATATCCCAAGTTTGCAAATGTGTGATCAGCTTGTGACAGGTTGGGCTGGAGATGCTGAGAACTGGGGAGCCCTCAATGCAAGAGCAGACACTCATTCCCATGAAGAGGGAGAGAGGGAGGGAGGGAGGGAGGGAGGGATCATTCATTCCTATACTCAAGTTTAAAGAAAGATGAGTGGCTATCTATGGAGAGACCACTCACAGATATGAAAAATCATTTCCTAAAAATCAAATTTCTCAGTCAGTATGCAACTGCTATGGTGCTTCTCCTAGATAGAGCAAAACACACAAACAAACTGATTCCTTGATCTAGAGCCACAGTGCACATGCTGTGGAAAAGGGGACATGGCCAACTTGAATCACAATATTCATCAGAGCATGAAAAGAGCGTAAAAAGGACACAGAGGAGAGATAATTGTGGTCCTTCCTTCCTCACTCCCTCCCTCCCTCCCTCCCTCCCTCCCTCCCTCCCTCCTTCCCTCAGGAAGTGACTGACAGATGAGACTTTGTCCAAGCAGGTTCTGTCTGAAATACCAGACTTGAGTTTCCCCCTCTGTGGGTATTAGCTAATCAGTCCTCCCTTCTTTCTGTAGGAAGGTGGTGCATGTCTCTCAGAACTTACCTGGTTTCCTCTGCACCAGGTGAACCAGGGAAAAGCTTTCTAAGCCTTATTCAGACCCATAGAGGCTGCGCTGTGTGTGACTTCAGAGACCTCAGGGAGTATAGGGGTGGGTGGGTGCTTGATGCTTCAGACTCATGTCATTGAAGGACATAACATAGTCTGGATTCACAGAGATTCACAACACAGAGCCATTGTCACTTACTAACAGCTCAGGACACCCAGAGCTAACAAGAAATTGCAGTCTCAGCCGGGCTTTAATCACAGCACACACACAGATCTCTGTGAATTCAAAGATGGCCTGATTTACAGAGTGAGTTTTAGGACAGCCCAAGATACAAAAAGAAACCCTTTCTTGAAAAACAAAGCAAAACAGCAAAAGAAAGAAAGACAAGGAAAAAGAAAAAAATGGCAGTCTCTTTCCACTCTCTCCTCCATTGGCTCTTAAAGAGCTCTCAAGCTGAACTGGAGACCATGGTGTCACTCAAAACTGGGAAGCCAGAAACCTTAGGGGGGTCACAGGAGTCGGACTGACTGCAGCACTTGATGCCTCAACCCTGCTAATGGCTGTGATATAAGGCATGGTAAAATACGGGCTTTGGCAGAGCACTACTCCCCTTTCTCTATTATTATTGCTACACAACGAAAAGGACCGGGGGGGGGTGATGATGTGCAGTCAGTGCTGGTATTGAAATCTCACTGACTCCTTCCGCACTCCTTGTCAATTCCCGACTTTGTCAAATCAACTATCGTGAATCTTTGATGTGGGTTGGCCCTTTAGGAACTCAGAGAAACAAGACAGACAGACCTGTTTCATCCCAGAAACCTCCCAGTTCCTGAGCCCTAGCCCTGGAAGTCTCAAAGCCATCACATCCAGAAATCTCTCTAGTCCCTGCTAGTGGTGAACTCACTTCGTCTTCCCCAGGACCACTAATTATTTCTCCATGTTTTCCTGTGAGATCTGAGGCCAGCTTTCTTCTTCCTCCCTCTGGCCTCTCCACGAACGATCTCCATTCTCTAGACAACATGTCTAGAACCGAGTCTTATAGGCACCGAGA
The DNA here is from genome assembly GCF_037038515.1 of Microtus pennsylvanicus. Lineage (NCBI taxonomy): Eukaryota > Metazoa > Chordata > Mammalia > Rodentia > Cricetidae > Microtus > Microtus pennsylvanicus. The sequence goes on along the minus strand of NC_134586.1, from coordinate 112,781,923 downwards.
GAGTGTGTCTTGAGGGCAGTTGGCGTTTCTAGGACACGAGTGACATCACAAAATTCCGAGAGCTCTCTGGGATACCGTGGAATTTCCAGAGAAGGGACTGCTGATGTCGTGAGGCACGGCCTTTACCTCCTTGCTGATATTTCTCCCCGAACTGACCGACCGACCGACCGACCGACCGACCAACCGGAACCTGAGGTTTCCTTTCCAGGAGTCTCTCCTCCGACACAGAGGGAGCCATTCAGGATTTCCTCCTTCCAAAACCAGAAATTTCTCTCTGCTTCATTAATATCTTCTCACTACTTCCTGAACCCATGGGGAGTTAGTTAGTTGAACACTCACTTTTTTCATGAATGACCCTTCCTCCCTCTCCTGAACATCTCATATTACTGATTCATACTCAGTAAAACAGTAATATGAGAAATTAGGCCAGGAGGACATGGAAGATGAGGGTTGAGTCTTCTGAAGTGAACAAGCACTTAGGGAAGGCTAAACTTAAGGGAATTTGACTCTGAGTGGCAAGACATGAATAGCTGCTGCCAAGGCACAGATACAGGCACCAACTGGGCCCTCGGCATCCTCCTACATCATCAGAGCTGTGTGGGAAACTCAGCCCAAAGGAGGGGCCGTGTTCAAAGGGAGAGGGCATTTTCGAGGACAGCACTGTTTTCTTTTTCTTCTTTCTTTCTTTCTTTCTTTCTTTCTTTCTTTCTTTCTTTCTTTTTTTTTTCGAGACAGGGTTGTTCTGTAGTTTTTTTTTTTTTTTTTTTTTTGGAGCCTGTCCTGGAACTAGCTCTTGTAGACCAGGCTGGTCTTGAACTCACATGCTTTCTTTTTTTTTCTATTGGATATTTTTGACTTCTTTATCAAAGATCAGGTGTTCGAAGATGTGTGGATCGATATCCGGGTCTTCTATTCGGTTCCATTGGTCCTCCTGTCTGTTCTTATGCCAGGACCAGGCTGTTTTCAGAACTGTAGCTTACAGAGTGTTCTTGCAGGTGGGGCACAGAAGAGGTTAATTACGGTACCTTAGTTTTTCTGCTTTTCTAGCAGACCGGAGCCCAGCTGACAGGAATCCAGTAGAGATGGTGTCAAGGTTCACACTGACACTAACAGCTGTAACTTGAGCAGGATTTGTGATCCACATGAAATTTGCAATGAATTGCAGCAAATCTGTGACACTCTAACTTGCTCAGGCTCAGTATCTGAACATACATATGTTTGCAATGATCACTGGCTTCAGGATTTTTTTTTTGTTGTTGTTGTTGTTGTTTTGTTTTTCCACGAGACAGGGTTTCCCTGTAGCTGAAGTTTAACGGCCTGGTGTTTTTGTGACTTACTGCTTCAAAGAACTTCTCCATTTCTTTATCCCTAAGGGAAAAGAAATATAATCACTAAATACATTTAAGTGTCTTTCAACCATTTTAGATCCCTCTGTTGAGAGTTCTCTGTTTAGGTCTGTACTCCATTTTTTAAAATTGGATTATTTGTTCTTTGGATGACCAATTTCTCGACTTCTTTGTGTATTTTGGAGATTAGTGAAGATCTTTTCCCATTCTGTAAGGCCGTCGTTTTGTCTTGTTGGCCATGTTCTTTGCTTTACAGAAGCTTTTCAGTTTCAGGAGGTCTCACTTATTAATTGTTTCTCTCAGTGTCTGTTTTTTTTTCTTTTTTTTTCTTTTTTCTTTCTTTCTTTTTTCTTTTTTTTCTTTTTTTCTTTTTTTCTTTTTTTTCTTCTTCTTCTTTTCTTTTTTTTTCTTTTTTTTCTCTCTTTAGTTTTTTTCTTTGTTCTTTTTTTTTGTTTTGTTTTTCTTTTTTTTTTTTCTTTTTTCTTTTTTTTCTTTTTCTCTCAGTGTCTGTGCTACTGGGGTTCTATTTAGCAAGCGTTCACCTGTGCCAATGTGTTCAAGTGCATTTGATATTTTTATTTTTATATTCTTTTATTGTGGATGAAGTCAATTATTTGAACTCTCAAATATTTTTATTGTTATTATCTCTCTATTTGTTTGCTTATTTGTGGTTGTTCACCAACTTGACTATCTAGAGGAAGTAAAAGTCGTAACAAGGTTTCCGTAGGTGAACCTGCGGAAGGATCATTAACGTGAGAGAGCAGCGGCGGCGGCTCTGCCCGCCCGCTCGCCTGCCTCGCCCGAGTTCTCGCCGGGAGGCGCGCTCCCCGGGTCGCACGTGTGTTGTGCGCACGGAAGTGTGCGTGCGCACGGGCGCGCGTGGCGGTCGTGAGAGAGAGGTCGAGAGAGGGGGAAGGGGGACGGGCGCCGGCTCGCCCGCCCTCCTCGCCCCGTCCGAGGACCCGTGTCTGGCTCTGCCGCTGGCGGCTCACGGCGGACGGCGGCTCTCTTCCCGCTCTCGCTCTCCTCCGTCCACTCCCGCTGCTTGCCTCACCGCACCGCAGCGGCCCGCGGGTGTGTCCCCTCTTTCCCGGGCGCGCGCCTTTCCCTCTCCATCCCTCTTCCCGGGGGAGGATGGGCGAGGGTCTGGCGGCGCCCTGGGCCCCCTCTCGCCGCCGACCTCCGCTCGCGCGCCGTGGCGCCGCGGCGCGCCTGTCGGGGAGGCGGCGGAGGTTGGGCGCACTTTTTTTTCCCCCCTCTCCACCTCCTTCTCCAAAGGACCGGGGTAGACCAGTAGTCCCTCCCACCGGGCGGGAGGCCATTTTTTTCCCCCGGGGATGCGGCGGGTCGACCAGATGTCCCGCTGGACTGTTTTTTTTTTTTTTAATGTATAATATATATTATATCTTCCTAGACCTGACGGGTCGACCAGTTGTCTCTGTGCACTTCCTTTTTTTTGACGGACTGGAAGCGGGTCGACCAGTTGTCCGATTAAATATTTGGCCTTAAAATGCTAAGTACCGGGGTCGACCAGTTGGCCTTGTGAACTTGGGTCGACCAGTTGTCTTTTTCCATGTCTTGATTGACTGATGTCATTCTTCAATGTGTTGGTGGTTAGTTTATCTCTTTTGTTTCTATGCCAACACGCCCCACTCACCAAACACTTTTTTTTAATTTATTTATTTACTTATTTTTATTTTACTTTTTTATTATTTATTTATTTATACATACATACATACATCCTGTCTATCTGTCCAGATGGGGCAGGGGTAGAAGGGGCTAGCTATGAGAGGAAGGTGCTCGGTGGGCATCCAGTTGTAAATAAGGCTGGGAATAAATAGCTGAATATTAATTCATTTGAGTAATATTAAAACTGTTCAAGTAGAAAACAATTGCTTTCTTTTTCTGTTTGCCCAGAGATCTGACTGACTGCAACTTGGAAAGAAGACGGCCCTGCTGGACAGAGACCTCCCTCCTGCTTTGGGTGGGTCGACCAGTTTACATGTTTATTTCCACGTTTTGTCTTTTATGGATTGAATGGATGTGTCTCTCTCTTTTTTTTTTTTTTTTTTTTTTTTGGTTTTTCGAGACAGGGTTTCTCTGTGGCTTTGGAGCCTGTCTTGGAACTAGCACTGTAGACCAGGCTGGTCTCGAACTCACAGAGATCCGCCTACCTCTGCCTCCCGAGTACTGGGATTAAAGGCGTGCGCCACCATCGTCCGGCTCTCATTTTTTTTTCACGATTGCTTGCTTGCTTGCTTGCTTACTTACTTACTTACTTACTATCTGTTCAGCCCATCTCATTTACTTACTTCTTTAAAAAAAATGACCCACCTAGTTATTTACTTACTTACTTACTTACTTACTTGTTCATTCATTCCTTCACTTCCTTATCTTCTTTCATATATCTGTTTATTTATCTGCTGATTTAGCGTGACTCATTTACTTATTGAATGTTTCAATTATTATTTAGTTTTATTCATTTATTCATTCTTTATGTCTATTTTTATGTACGTATTTACTTACTTTCTTAATTTTTTTTTTACTTTTTAAAATTTACTTAATTTTTTTCTTTCTTTGGGAATGTAGATTCTTTCTTCCTTTCTTCCTTTCTTTCCTTCTTTCTGTCTCCTGACTGTCACTGGCTAAGAAAATGGTGGCCTCCATGTCACTGGTCAGCATAGCAGCTCCTAAAATGGAATTTGATGAAGGGATACATAGATAGATAGATAGATAGATAGATAGATAGATAGATAGATAGATAGATGGGATGCGCACACGCTCACACACACACACACACACACACACACACACACACACATATGCACGCACGTGCATGACATGTACAGATGGGGGGCGATTCCAATGTTTTCAGAGGAAGGTGCTCGCTGGTAATAATAAATGTGCTGGTAAATAAGGCTGGAAATAGCTGAATATTAAATCATTAAAACTCTTCAAATAAATAAAAAGCAATTCCATTTCTCTCTCTCTCTCTTTCTCACCATATACCAGCACATCTGAACTGACTGCAACATACAAAAGAAGAAGAAACACGGAAAGAAGACATCCCTGCTGGACAGGATCTGAGATGAGAATAAATTCATCGAATGGCTGCCAACAGCATTTCATTGAGAAGAGATTCCACATTTTATGCTGTACCGTTACTTAGTTAGATAGATAGATAAAGAGAGGCCTGTGAACTGGGGTGGGCTGTGGCTTCTCAGGTCACCTCAGGTCAGGGAGGGGCTGAGGAGTGTCCCATTGGCCTTGACAATAGGCAGGAGTCAGAGGTTAATGTCAGGGCAGGGCCTGAGAGTTCCTCAAAGGGAATGAATGGAGACCCTTGCTTACCTAAGAAATGCCTGACCTTGGAAAAGGACTTGTGGAAAGCGGGCCCTTGAAACTGTGGTTTCACGTCTTACTAGAAAGCTCCCTCTTGGAAGGGAAAGTCATCGTGATATCTTACTCTTTTCCCAAGGATACCCTACCTACCCTTCTGATCATTCTTACTGAATTAAGTCTTCCACTGCAAATAAATAAATAAATAAATAAATAATAAATGAAGTGGGTGAGTGAGTGAGTGAGTGAGTAAGTAAGTAAGTAAGTAAGTAAACAAGCAAATACGTGGATGGACAAATAAATACAAAGTTTGCTGTTGTTGACTGACTTTTGATTTCATAATGAATCTCTCTCTCTCTCTCTCTCTCACACACACACACACACACACACACACTAAATATACAATAAAAGGAAGCATAACACCTTTACTCAGGGGGCAGAGTGAACTCTGAAAGTTTTCCAGGCGGGGGGGGGGGAGAGACGGAATATAAGAACAAAATGAGAAACAAGGAAAAATAGTGTTGGCTGGCTGGCCGGCTTTCAGTTCCCTGACAGAAATGAGCACATTGTGGAGGAAACACAAAGTTGTTACACTATGTGGGTGTGATGAGGAGAGATTGTGAGTGAGTGTCCTGTCAGAACAAAGTTAGTCCCATAGTTGATGAAATTCATTATCCCAAAACTTCAGCAGAATATATCCCAAGTTTGCAAATGTGTGGTCAGCTTGTGACAGGTTGGGCTGGAGATGCTGAGAACTGGGGAGCCCTCAATGCAAGAGCAGACACTCATTCCCATGAAGAGGGAGAGAGGGAGGGAGGGAGGGAGGGAGGGATCATTCATTCCTATACTCAAGTTTAAAGAAAGATGAGTGGCTATCTATGGAGAGACCACTCACAGATATGAAAAATCATTTCCTAAAAATCAAATTTCTCAGTCAGTATGCAACTGCTATGGTGCTTCTCCTAGATAGAGCAAAACACACAAACAAACTGATTCCTTGATCTAGAGCCACAGTGCACATGCTGTGGAAAAGGGGACATGGCCAACTTGAATCACAATATTCATCAGAGCATGAAAAGAGCGTAAAAAGGACACAGAGAAGAGATAATTGTGGTCCTCCCTCCCTCCCTCCCTCCCTCCCTCCCTCCTTCCCTCAGGAAGTGACTGACAGATGAGACTTTGTCCAAGCAGGTTCTGTCTGAAATACCAGACTTGAGTTTCCCCCTCTGTGGGTATTAGCTAATCAGTCCTCCCTTCTTTCTGTAGGAAGGTGGTGCATGTCTCTCAGAACTTACCTGGTTTCCTCTGCACCAGGTGAACCAGGGAAAAGCTTTCTAAGCCTTATTCAGACCCATAGAGGCTGCGCTGTGTGTGACTTCAGAGACCTCAGGGAGTATAGGGGTGGGTGGGTGCTTGATGCTTCAGACTCATGTCATTGAAGGACATAACATAGTCTGGATTCACAGAGATTCACAACACAGAGCCATTGTCACTTACTAACAGCTCAGGACACCCAGAGCTAACAAGAAATTGCAGTCTCAGCCGGGCTTTAATCACAGCACACACACAGATCTCTGTGAATTCAAAGATGGCCTGATTTACAGAGTGAGTTTTAGGACAGCCCAAGATACACAAAGAAACCCTTTCTTGAAAAACAAAGCAAAACAGCAAAAGAAAGAAAGACAAGGAAAAAGAAAAAAATGGCAGTCTCTTTCCACTCTCTCCTCCATTGGCTCTTAAAGAGCTCTCAAGCTGAACTGGAGACCATGGTGTCACTCAAAACTGGGAAGCCAGAAACCTTAGGGGGGTCACAGGAGTCGGACTGACTGCAGCACTTGATGCCTCAACCCTGCTAATGGCTGTGATATAAGGCATGGTAAAATACGGGCTTTGGCAGAGCACTACTCCCCTTTCTCTATTATTATTGCTACACAACGAAAAGGACCGGGGGGGGGGGGGTGATGATGTGCAGTCAGTGCTGGTATTGAAATCTCACTGACTCCTTCCGCACTCCTTGTCAATTCCCGACTTTGTCAAATCAACTATCGTGAATCTTTGATGTGGGTTGGCCCTTTAGGAACTCAGAGAAACAAGACAGACAGACCTGTTTCATCCCAGAAACCTCCCAGTTCCTGAGCCCTAGCCCTGGAAGTCTCAAAGCCATCACATCCAGAAATCTCTCTAGTCCCTGCTAGTGGTGAACTCACTTCGTCTTCCCCAGGACCACTAATTATTTCTCCATGTTTTCCTGTGAGATCTGAGGCCAGCTTTCTTCTTCCTCCCTCTGGCCTCTCCACGAACGATCTCCATTCTCTAGACAACATGTCTAGAACCGAGTCTTATAGGCACCGAGAGAGTGTGTCTTGAGGGCAGTTGGCGTTTCTAGGACACGAGTGACATCACAAAATTCCGAGAGCTCTCTGGGATACCGTGGAATTTCCAGAGAAGGGACTGCTGATGTCGTGAGGCACGGCCTTTACCTCCTTGCTGATATTTCTCCCCGAACTGACCGACCGACTGACCGACCGACCGACCAACCGGAACCTGAGGTTTCCTTTCCAGGAGTCTCTCCTCCGACACAGAGGGAGCCATTCAGGATTTCCTCCTTCCAAAACCAGAAATTTCTCTCTGCTTCATTAATATCTTCTCACTACTTCCTGAACCCATGGGGAGTTAGTATGTTGAACACTCACTTTTTTCATGAATGACCCTTCCTCCCTCTCCTGAACATCTCATATTACTGATTCATACTCAGTAAAACAGTAATATGAGAAATTAGGCCAGGAGGACATGGAAGATGAGGGTTGAGTCTTCTGAAGTGAACAAGCACTTAGGGAAGGCTAAACTTAAGGGAATTTGACTCTGAGTGGCAAGACATGAATAGCTGCTGCCAAGGCACAGATACAGGCACCAACTGGGCCCTCGGCATCCTCCTGCATCATCAGAGCTGTGTGGGAAACTCAGCCCAAAGGAGGGGCCGTGTTCAAAGGGAGAGGGCATTTTCGAGGACAGCACTGTTTTCTTTTTCTTCTTTCTTTCTTTCTTTCTTTCTTTTTTTTTTTTCGAGACAGGGTTGTTCTGTAGTTTTTTTTTTTTTTTTGGAGCCTGTCCTGGAACTAGCTCTTGTAGACCAGGCTGGTCTTGAACTCACATGCTTTCTTTTTTTTTCTATTGGATATTTTTGACTTCTTTATCAAAGATCAGGTGTTCGAAGATGTGTGGATCGATATCCGGGTCTTCTATTCGGTTCCATTGGTCCTCCTGTCTGTTCTTATGCCAGGACCAGGCTGTTTTCAGAACTGTAGCTTACAGAGTGTTCTTGCAGGTGGGGCACAGAAGAGGTTAATTACGGTACCTTAGTTCTTCTGCTTTTCTAGCAGACCGGAGCCCAGCTGACAGGAATCCAGTAGAGATGGTGTCAAGGTTCACACTGACACTAACAGCTGTAACTTGAGCAGGATTTGTGATCCACATGAAATTTGCAATGAATTGCAGCAAATCTGTGACACTCTAACTTGCTCAGGCTCAGTATCTGAACATACAGATGTTTGCAATGATCACTGGCTTCAGGATTTTTTTTTTTTGTTGTTGTTGTTTTGTTTTTCCACGAGACAGGGTTTCCCTGTAGCTGAAGTTTAACGGCCTGGTGTTTTTGTGACTTACTGCTTCAAAGAACTTCTCCATTTCTTTATCCCTAAGGGAAAAGAAATATAATCACTAAATACATTTAAGTGTCTTTCAACCATTTTAGATCCCTCTGTTGAGAGTTCTCTGTTTAGGTCTGTACTCCATTTTTTAAAATTGGATTATTTGTTCTTTGGATGATCAATTTCTCGACTTCTTTGTGTATTTTGGAGATTAGTGAAGATCTTTTCCCATTCTGTAAGGCCGTCGTTTTGTCTTGTTGGCCATGTTCTTTGCTTTACAGAAGCTTTTCAGTTTCAGGAGGTCTCACTTATTAATTGTTTCTCTCAGTGTCTGTTTTTTTTCTTTTTTTTTCTTTTTTCTTTCTTTTTTTTTCTTTTTTTTCTTTTTTTCTTTTTTTCTTTTTTTTCTTGTTCTTCTTTTCTTTTTTTTCTTTTTTTTCTCTCTTTAGTTTTTTTCTTTGTTCTTTTTTTTTGTTTTGTTTTTCTTTTTTTTTTTTCTTTTATCTTTTTTTTCTTTTTCTCTCAGTGTCTGTGCTACTGGGGTTCTATTTAGCAAGCGTTCTCCTGTGCCAATGTGTTCAAGTGCATTTGATATTTTTATTTTTATATTCTTTTATTGTGGATGAAGTCAATTATTTGAACTCTCAAATATTTTTATTGTTATTATCTCTCTATTTGTTTGCTTATTTGTGGTTGTTCACCAACTTGACTATCTAGAGGAAGTAAAAGTCGTAACAAGGTTTCCGTAGGTGAACCTGCGGAAGGATCATTAACGTGAGAGAGCAGCGGCGGCGGCTCTGCCCGCCCGCTCGCCTGCCTCGCCCAAGTTCTCGCCGGGAGGCGCGCTCCCCGGGTCGCACGTGTGTTGTGCGCACGGAAGTGTGCGTGCGCACGGGCGCACGTGGCGGTCGTGAGAGAGAGGTCGAGAGAGGGGGAAGGGGGACGGGCGCTGGCACGCCCGCCCTCCTCGCCCCGTCCCAGGACCCGTGTCTGGCTGTGCCATGGCGGCTCACGGCGGACGGCGGCTCTCTTCCCGCTCTCGCTCTCCTCCGTCCACTCCCGCTGCTTGCCTCACTGCACCGCAGCGGCCCGCGGGTGTGTCCCCTCTTTCCCGGGCGCGCGCCTTTCCCTCTCCATCCCTCTTCCCGGGGGAGGATGGGCGAGGGTCTGGCGGCGCCCTGGGCCCCCTCTCGCCGCCGACCTCCGCTCGCGCGCCGTGGCGCCGCGGCACGCCTGTCGGGGAGGCGGCGGAGGTTGGGCGCACTTTTTTTCCCCCCTCTCCACCTCCTTCTCCAAAGGACCGGGGTAGACCAGTAGTCCCTCCCACCGGGCGGGAGGCCATTTTTTCCCCCGGGGATGCGGCGGGTCGACCAGATGTCCCGCTGGACTCTTTTTTTTTTTTTTTTTTTTTTTAATGTATAATATATATTATATCTTCCTAGACCTGACGGGTCGACCAGTTGTCTCTGTGCACTTCCTTTTTTTTTGACGGACTGGAAGCGGGTCGACCAGTTGTCCGATTAAATATTTGGCCTTAAAATGCTAAGTACCGGGGTCGACCAGTTGGCCTTGTGAACTTGGGTCGACCAGTTGTCTTTTTCCATGTCTTGATTGACTGATGTCATTCTTCAATGTGTTGGTGGTTAGTTTATCTCTTTTGTTCTCGATGCCAACACGCCCCACTCACCAAACACTTTTTTTTTAATTTATTTATTTACTTATTTTTATTTTACTTTTTTATTATTTATTTATTTATTTATACATACATACATACATCCTGTCTATCTGTCCAGATGGGGCAGGGGTAGAAGGGGCTAGCTATGAGAGGAAGGTGCTCGGTGGGCATCCAGTTGTAAATAAGGCTGGGAATAAATAGCTGAATATTAATTCATTTGAGTAATATTAAAACTGTTCAAGTAGAAAACAATTGCTTTCTTTTTCTGTTTGCCCAGAGATCTGACTGACTGCAACTTGGAAAGAAGACGGCCCTGCTGGACAGAGACCTCCCTCCTGCTTTGGGTGGGTCGACCAGTTTACATGTTTATTTCCACGTTTTGTCTTTTATGGATTGAATGGATGTGTCTCTCTCTTTTTTTTTTTTTTTTGGTTTTTCGAGACAGGGTTTCTCTGTGGCTTTGGAGCCTGTCCTGGAACTAGCACTGTAGACCAGGCTGGTCTCGAACTCACAGAGATCCGCCTACCTCTGCCTCCCGAGTACTGGGATTAAAGGCGTGCGCCACCATCGCCCGGCTCTCATTTTTTTTTTCACGATTGCTTGCTTGCTTGCTTGCTTACTTACTTACTTACTTACTATCTGTTCAGCCCATCTCATTTACTTACTTCTTTAAAAAAAATGACCCACCTAGTTATTTACTTACTTACTTACTTACTTACTTGTTCATTCATTCCTTCACTTCCTTATCTTCTTTCATATATCTGTTTATTTATCTGCTGATTTAGCGTGACTCATTTACTTATTGAATGTTTCAATTATTATTTAGTTTTATTCATTTATTCATTCTTTATGTCTATTTTTATGTATGTATTTACTTACTTTCTTAATTTTTTTTTTACTTTTTAAAATTTACTTAATTTTTTTCTTTCTTTGGGAATGTAGATTCTTTCTTCCTTTCTTCCTTTCTTTCCTTCTTTCTGTCTCCTGACTGTCACTGGCTAAGAAAATGGTGGCCTCCACGTCACTGGTCAGCATAGCAGCTCCTAAAATGGAATTTGATGAAGGGATACATAGATAGATAGATAGATAGATAGATAGATAGATAGATAGATAAATAGATAGATAGATAGATAGATGGGATGCGCACACGCTCACACACACACACACACACACACATATGCACGCACGTGCATGACATGTACAGATGGGGGGCGATTCCAATGTTTTCAGAGGAAGGTGCTCGCTGGTAATAATAAATGTGCTGGTAAATAAGGCTGGAAATAGCTGAATATTAAATCATTAAAACTCTTCAAATAAATAAAAAGCAATTCCATTTCTCTCTCTCTCTCTTTCTCACCATATACCAGCACATCTGAACTGACTGCAACATACAAAAGAAGAAGAAACACGGAAAGAAGACATCCCTGCTGGACAGGATCTGAGATGAGAATAAATTCATCGAATGGCTGCCAACAGCATTTCATTGAGAAGAGATTCCACATTTTATGCTGTACAGTTACTTAGTTAGATAGATAGATAAAGAGAGGCCTGTGAACTGGGGTGGGCTGTGGCTTCTCAGGTCACCTCAGGTCAGGGAGGGGCTGAGGAGTGTCCCATTGGCCTTGACAATAGGCAGGAGTCAGAGGTTAATGTCAGGGCAGGGCCTGAGAGTTCCTCAAAGGGAATGAATGGAGACCCTTGCTTACCTAAGAAATGCCTGACCTTGGAAAAGGACTTGTGGAAAGCGGGCCCTTGAAACTGTGGTTTCACGTCTTACTAGAAAGCTCCCTCTTGGAAGGGAAAGTCATCGTGATATCTTACTCTTTTCCCAAGGATACCCTACCTACCCTTCTGATCATTCTTACTGAATTAAGTCTTCCACTGCAAATAAATAAATAAATAAATAAATAATAAATGAAGTGGGTGAGTGAGTGAGTGAGTGAGTAAGTAAGTAAGTAAGTAAGTAAACAAGCAAATACGTGGATGGACAAATAAATACAAAGTTTGCTGTTGTTGACTGACTTTTGATTTCATAATGAATCTCTCTCTCTCTCTCTCTCTCACACACACACACACACACACACACTAAATATACAATAAAAGGAAGCATAACACCTTTACTCAGGGGGCAGAGTGAACTCTGAAAGTTTTCCAGGCGGGGGGGGGGGGAGAGACGGAATATAAGAACAAAATGAGAAACAAGGAAAAATAGTGTTGGCTGGCTGGCCGGCTTTCAGTTCCCTGACAGAAATGAGCACATTGTGGAGGAAACACAAAGTTGTTACACTATGTGGGTGTGATGAGGAGAGATTGTGAGTGAGTGTCCTGTCAGAACAAAGTTAGTCCCATAGTTGATGAAATTCATTATCCCAAAACTTCAGCAGAATATATCCCAAGTTTGCAAATGTGTGGTCAGCTTGTGACAGGTTGGGCTGGAGATGCTGAGAACTGGGGAGCCCTCAATGCAAGAGCAGACACTCATTCCCATGAAGAGGGAGAGAGGGAGGGAGGGAGGGAGGGAGGGATCATTCATTCCTATACTCAAGTTTAAAGAAAGATGAGTGGCTATCTATGGAGAGACCACTCACAGATATGAAAAATCATTTCCTAAAAATCAAATTTCTCAGTCAGTATGCAACTGCTATGGTGCTTCTCCTAGATAGAGCAAAACACACAAACAAACTGATTCCTTGATCTAGAGCCACAGTGCACATGCTGTGGAAAAGGGGACATGGCCAACTTGAATCACAATATTCATCAGAGCATGAAAAGAGCGTAAAAAGGACACAGAGAAGAGATAATTGTGGTCCTCCCTCCCTCCCTCCCTCCCTCCCTCCCTCCTTCCCTCAGGAAGTGACTGACAGATGAGACTTTGTCCAAGCAGGTTCTGTCTGAAATACCAGACTTGAGTTTCCCCCTCTGTGGGTATTAGCTAATCAGTCCTCCCTTCTTTCTGTAGGAAGGTGGTGCATGTCTCTCAGAACTTACCTGGTTTCCTCTGCACCAGGTGAACCAGGGAAAAGCTTTCTAAGCCTTATTCAGACCCATAGAGGCTGCGCTGTGTGTGACTTCAGAGACCTCAGGGAGTATAGGGGTGGGTGGGTGCTTGATGCTTCAGACTCATGTCATTGAAGGACATAACATAGTCTGGATTCACAGAGATTCACAACACAGAGCCATTGTCACTTACTAACAGCTCAGGACACCCAGAGCTAACAAGAAATTGCAGTCTCAGCCGGGCTTTAATCACAGCACACACACAGATCTCTGTGAATTCAAAGATGGCCTGATTTACAGAGTGAGTTTTAGGACAGCCCAAGATACACAAAGAAACCCTTTCTTGAAAAACAAAGCAAAACAGCAAAAGAAAGAAAGACAAGGAAAAAGAAAAAAATGGCAGTCTCTTTCCACTCTCTCCTCCATTGGCTCTTAAAGAGCTCTCAAGCTGAACTGGAGACCATGGTGTCACTCAAAACTGGGAAGCCAGAAACCTTAGGGGGGTCACAGGAGTCGGACTGACTGCAGCACTTGATGCCTCAACCCTGCTAATGGCTGTGATATAAGGCATGGTAAAATACGGGCTTTGGCAGAGCACTACTCCCCTTTCTCTATTATTATTGCTACACAACGAAAAGGACCGGGGGGGGGGGTGATGATGTGCAGTCAGTGCTGGTATTGAAATCTCACTGACTCCTTCCGCACTCCTTGTCAATTCCCGACTTTGTCAAATCAACTATCGTGAATCTTTGATGTGGGTTGGCCCTTTAGGAACTCAGAGAAACAAGACAGACAGACCTGTTTCATCCCAGAAACCTCCCAGTTCCTGAGCCCTAGCCCTGGAAGTCTCAAAGCCATCACATCCAGAAATCTCTCTAGTCCCTGCTAGTGGTGAACTCACTTCGTCTTCCCCAGGACCACTAATTATTTCTCCATGTTTTCCTGTGAGATCTGAGGCCAGCTTTCTTCTTCCTCCCTCTGGCCTCTCCACGAACGATCTCCATTCTCTAGACAACATGTCTAGAACCGAGTCTTATAGGCACCGAGAGAGTGTGTCTTGAGGGCAGTTGGCGTTTCTAGGACACGAGTGACATCACAAAATTCCGAGAGCTCTCTGGGATACCGTGGAATTTCCAGAGAAGGGACTGCTGATGTCGTGAGGCACGGCCTTTACCTCCTTGCTGATATTTCTCCCCGAACTGACCGACCGACTGACCGACCGACCGACCAACCGGAACCTGAGGTTTCCTTTCCAGGAGTCTCTCCTCCGACACAGAGGGAGCCATTCAGGATTTCCTCCTTCCAAAACCAGAAATTTCTCTCTGCTTCATTAATATCTTCTCACTACTTCCTGAACCCATGGGGAGTTAGTATGTTGAACACTCACTTTTTTCATGAATGACCCTTCCTCCCTCTCCTGAACATCTCATATTACTGATTCATACTCAGTAAAACAGTAATATGAGAAATTAGGCCAGGAGGACATGGAAGATGAGGGTTGAGTCTTCTGAAGTGAACAAGCACTTAGGGAAGGCTAAACTTAAGGGAATTTGACTCTGAGTGGCAAGACATGAATAGCTGCTGCCAAGGCACAGATACAGGCACCAACTGGGCCCTCGGCATCCTCCTGCATCATCAGAGCTGTGTGGGAAACTCAGCCCAAAGGAGGGGCCGTGTTCAAAGGGAGAGGGCATTTTCGAGGACAGCACTGTTTTCTTTTTCTTCTTTCTTTCTTTCTTTCTTTCTTTTTTTTTTTCGAGACAGGGTTGTTCTGTAGTTTTTTTTTTTTTGGAGCCTGTCCTGGAACTAGCTCTTGTAGACCAGGCTGGTCTTGAACTCACATGCTTTCTTTTTTTTTCTATTGGATATTTTTGACTTCTTTATCAAAGATCAGGTGTTCGAAGATGTGTGGATCGATATCCGGGTCTTCTATTCGGTTCCATTGGTCCTCCTGTCTGTTCTTATGCCAGGACCAGGCTGTTTTCAGAACTGTAGCTTACAGAGTGTTCTTGCAGGTGGGGCACAGAAGAGGTTAATTACGGTACCTTAGTTCTTCTGCTTTTCTAGCAGACCGGAGCCCAGCTGACAGGAATCCAGTAGAGATGGTGTCAAGGTTCACACTGACACTAACAGCTGTAACTTGAGCAGGATTTGTGATCCACATGAAATTTGCAATGAATTGCAGCAAATCTGTGACACTCTAACTTGCTCAGGCTCAGTATCTGAACATACAGATGTTTGCAATGATCACTGGCTTCAGGATTTTTTTTTTTGTTGTTGTTGTTTTGTTTTTCCACGAGACAGGGTTTCCCTGTAGCTGAAGTTTAACGGCCTGGTGTTTTTGTGACTTACTGCTTCAAAGAACTTCTCCATTTCTTTATCCCTAAGGGAAAAGAAATATAATCACTAAATACATTTAAGTGTCTTTCAACCATTTTAGATCCCTCTGTTGAGAGTTCTCTGTTTAGGTCTGTACTCCATTTTTTAAAATTGGATTATTTGTTCTTTGGATGACCAATTTCTCGACTTCTTTGTGTATTTTGGAGATTAGTGAAGATCTTTTCCCATTCTGTAAGGCCGTCGTTTTGTCTTGTTGGCCATGTTCTTTGCTTTACAGAAGCTTTTCAGTTTCAGGAGGTCTCACTTATTAATTGTTTCTCTCAGTGTCTGTTTTTTTTCTTTTTTTTTCTTTTTTCTTTCTTTTTTTTTCTTTTTTTTCTTTTTTTCTTTTTTTCTTTTTTTTCTTCTTCTTCTTTTCTTTTTTTTCTTTTTTTTCTCTCTTTAGTTTTTTTCTTTGTTCTTTTTTTTTGTTTTGTTTTTCTTTTTTTTTTTTTCTTTTTTCTTTTTTTTCTTTTTCTCTCAGTGTCTGTGCTACTGGGGTTCTATTTAGCAAGCGTTCTCCTGTGCCAATGTGTTCAAGTGCATTTGATATTTTTATTTTTATATTCTTTTATTGTGGATGAAGTCAATTATTTGAACTCTCAAATATTTTTATTGTTATTATCTCTCTATTTGTTTGCTTATTTGTGGTTGTTCACCAACTTGACTATCTAGAGGAAGTAAAAGTCGTAACAAGGTTTCCGTAGGTGAACCTGCGGAAGGATCATTAACGTGAGAGAGCAGCGGCGGCGGCTCTGCCCGCCTGCTCGCCTGCCTCGCCCAAGTTCTCGCCGGGAGGCGCGCTCCCCGGGTCGCACGTGTGTTGTGCGCACGGAAGTGTGCGTGCGCACGGGCGCACGTGGCGGTCGTGAGAGAGAGGTCGAGAGAGGGGGAAGGGGGACGGGCGCTGGCACGCCCGCCCTCCTCGCCCCGTCCCAGGACCCGTGTCTGGCTGTGCCATGGCGGCTCACGGCGGACGGCGGCTCTCTTCCCGCTCTCGCTCTCCTCCGTCCACTCCCGCTGCTTGCCTCACTGCACCGCAGCGGCCCGCGGGTGTGTCCCCTCTTTCCCGGGCGCGCGCCTTTCCCTCTCCATCCCTCTTCCCGGGGGAGGATGGGCGAGGGTCTGGCGGCGCCCTGGGCCCCCTCTCGCCGCCGACCTCCGCTCGCGCGCCGTGGCGCCGCGGCACGCCTGTCGGGGAGGCGGCGGAGGTTGGGCGCACTTTTTTTCCCCCCTCTCCACCTCCTTCTCCAAAGGACCGGGGTAGACCAGTAGTCCCTCCCACCGGGCGGGAGGCCATTTTTTCCCCCGGGGATGCGGCGGGTCGACCAGATGTCCCGCTGGACTCTTTTTTTTTTTTTTTTTTTTTTAATGTATAATATATATTATATCTTCCTAGACCTGACGGGTCGACCAGTTGTCTCTGTGCACTTCCTTTTTTTTTGACGGACTGGAAGCGGGTCGACCAGTTGTCCGATTAAATATTTGGCCTTAAAATGCTAAGTACCGGGGTCGACCAGTTGGCCTTGTGAACTTGGGTCGACCAGTTGTCTTTTTCCATGTCTTGATTGACTGATGTCATTCTTCAATGTGTTGGTGGTTAGTTTATCTCTTTTGTTCTCGATGCCAACACGCCCCACTCACCAAACACTTTTTTTTTAATTTATTTATTTACTTATTTTTATTTTACTTTTTTATTATTTATTTATTTATTTATACATACATACATACATCCTGTCTATCTGTCCAGATGGGGCAGGGGTAGAAGGGGCTAGCTATGAGAGGAAGGTGCTCGGTGGGCATCCAGTTGTAAATAAGGCTGGGAATAAATAGCTGAATATTAATTCATTTGAGTAATATTAAAACTGTTCAAGTAGAAAACAATTGCTTTCTTTTTCTGTTTGCCCAGAGATCTGACTGACTGCAACTTGGAAAGAAGACGGCCCTGCTGGACAGAGACCTCCCTCCTGCTTTGGGTGGGTCGACCAGTTTACATGTTTATTTCCACGTTTTGTCTTTTATGGATTGAATGGATGTGTCTCTCTCTTTTTTTTTTTTTTTTGGTTTTTCGAGACAGGGTTTCTCTGTGGCTTTGGAGCCTGTCCTGGAACTAGCACTGTAGACCAGGCTGGTCTCGAACTCACAGAGATCCGCCTACCTCTGCCTCCCGAGTACTGGGATTAAAGGCGTGCGCCACCATCGCCCGGCTCTCATTTTTTTTTTCACGATTGCTTGCTTGCTTGCTTGCTTACTTACTTACTTACTTACTATCTGTTCAGCCCATCTCATTTACTTACTTCTTTAAAAAAAATGACCCACCTAGTTATTTACTTACTTACTTACTTACTTACTTACTTGTTCATTCATTCCTTCACTTCCTTATCTTCTTTCATATATCTGTTTATTTATCTGCTGATTTAGCGTGACTCATTTACTTATTGAATGTTTCAATTATTATTTAGTTTTATTCATTTATTCATTCTTTATGTCTATTTTTATGTATGTATTTACTTACTTTCTTAATTTTTTTTTTACTTTTTAAAATTTACTTAATTTTTTTCTTTCTTTGGGAATGTAGATTCTTTCTTCCTTTCTTCCTTTCTTTCCTTCTTTCTGTCTCCTGACTGTCACTGGCTAAGAAAATGGTGGCCTCCACGTCACTGGTCAGCATAGCAGCTCCTAAAATGGAATTTGATGAAGGGATACATAGATAGATAGATAGATAGATAGATAGATAAATAGATAGATAGATAGATAGATGGGATGCGCACACGCTCACACACACACACACACACACACATATGCACGCACGTGCATGACATGTACAGATGGGGGGCGATTCCAATGTTTTCAGAGGAAGGTGCTCGCTGGTAATAATAAATGTGCTGGTAAATAAGGCTGGAAATAGCTGAATATTAAATCATTAAAACTCTTCAAATAAATAAAAAGCAATTCCATTTCTCTCTCTCTCTCTTTCTCACCATATACCAGCACATCTGAACTGACTGCAACATACAAAAGAAGAAGAAACACGGAAAGAAGACATCCCTGCTGGACAGGATCTGAGATGAGAATAAATTCATCGAATGGCTGCCAACAGCATTTCATTGAGAAGAGATTCCACATTTTATGCTGTACAGTTACTTAGTTAGATAGATAGATAAAGAGAGGCCTGTGAACTGGGGTGGGCTGTGGCTTCTCAGGTCACCTCAGGTCAGGGAGGGGCTGAGGAGTGTCCCATTGGCCTTGACAATAGGCAGGAGTCAGAGGTTAATGTCAGGGCAGGGCCTGAGAGTTCCTCAAAGGGAATGAATGGAGACCCTTGCTTACCTAAGAAATGCCTGACCTTGGAAAAGGACTTGTGGAAAGCGGGCCCTTGAAACTGTGGTTTCACGTCTTACTAGAAAGCTCCCTCTTGGAAGGGAAAGTCATCGTGATATCTTACTCTTTTCCCAAGGATACCCTACCTACCCTTCTGATCATTCTTACTGAATTAAGTCTTCCACTGCAAATAAATAAATAAATAAATAATAAATGAAGTGGGTGAGTGAGTGAGTGAGTGAGTGAGTAAGTAAGTAAGTAAGTAAGTAAGTAAACAAGCAAATACGTGGATGGACAAATAAATACAAAGTTTGCTGTTGTTGACTGACTTTTGATTTCATAATGAATCTCTCTCTCTCTCTCTCTCTCTCACACACACACACACACACACACACACTAAATATACAATAAAAGGAAGCATAACACCTTTACTCAGGGGGCAGAGTGAACTCTGAAAGTTTTCCAGGCGGGGGGGGGGAGAGACAGAATATAAGAACAAAATGAGAAACAAGGAAAAATAGTGTTGGCTGGCTGGCCGGCTTTCAGTTCCCTGACAGAAATGAGCACATTGTGGAGGAAACACAAAGTTGTTACACTATGTGGGTGTGATGAGGAGAGATTGTGAGTGAGTGTCCTGTCAGAACAAAGTTAGTCCCATAGTTGATGAAATTCATTATCCCAAAACTTCAGCAGAATATATCCCAAGTTTGCAAATGTGTGATCAGCTTGTGACAGGTTGGGCTGGAGATGCTGAGAACTGGGGAGCCCTCAATGCAAGAGCAGACACTCATTCCCATGAAGAGGGAGAGAGGGAGGGAGGGAGGGAGGGAGGGATCATTCATTCCTATACTCAAGTTTAAAGAAAGATGAGTGGCTATCTATGGAGAGACCACTCACAGATATGAAAAATCATTTCCTAAAAATCAAATTTCTCAGTCAGTATGCAACTGCTATGGTGCTTCTCCTAGATAGAGCAAAACACACAAACAAACTGATTCCTTGATCTAGAGCCACAGTGCACATGCTGTGGAAAAGGGGACATGGCCAACTTGAATCACAATATTCATCAGAGCATGAAAAGAGCGTAAAAAGGACACAGAGGAGAGATAATTGTGGTCCTTCCTTCCTCCCTCCCTCCCTCCCTCCCTCCCTCCCTCCCTCCCTCCTTCCCTCAGGAAGTGACTGACAGATGAGACTTTGTCCAAGCAGGTTCTGTCTGAAATACCAGACTTGAGTTTCCCCCTCTGTGGGTATTAGCTAATCAGTCCTCCCTTCTTTCTGTAGGAAGGTGGTGCATGTCTCTCAGAACTTACCTGGTTTCCTCTGTACCAGGTGAACCAGGGAAAAGCTTTCTAAGCCTTATTCAGACCCATAGAGGCTGCGCTGTGTGTGACTTCAGAGACCTCAGGGAGTATAGGGGTGGGTGGGTGCTTGATGCTTCAGACTCATGTCATTGAAGGACATAACATAGTCTGGATTCACAGAGATTCACAACACAGAGCCATTGTCACTTACTAACAGCTCAGGACACCCAGAGCTAACAAGAAATTGCAGTCTCAGCCGGGCTTTAATCACAGCACACACACAGATCTCTGTGAATTCAAAGATGGCCTGATTTACAGAGTGAGTTTTAGGACAGCCCAAGATACACAAAGAAACCCTTTCTTGAAAAACAAAGCAAAACAGCAAAAGAAAGAAAGACAAGGAAAAAGAAAAAAATGGCAGTCTCTTTCCACTCTCTCCTCCATTGGCTCTTAAAGAGCTCTCAAGCTGAACTGGAGACCATGGTGTCACTCAAAACTGGGAAGCCAGAAACCTTAGGGGGGTCACAGGAGTCGGACTGACTGCAGCACTTGATGCCTCAACCCTGCTAATGGCTGTGATATAAGGCATGGTAAAATATGGGCTTTGGCAGAGCACTACTCCCCTTTCTCTATTATTATTGCTACCCAACGAAAAGGACCGGGGGGGGGTGATGATGTGCAGTCAGTGCTGGTATTGAAATCTCACTGACTCCTTCCGCACTCCTTGTCAATTCCCGACTTTGTCAAATCAACTATCGTGAATCTTTGATGTGGGTTGGCCCTTTAGGAACTCAGAGAAACAAGACAGACAGACCTGTTTCATCCCAGAAACCTCCCAGTTCCTGAGCCCTAGCCCTGGAAGTCTCAAAGCCATCACATCCAGAAATCTCTCTAGTCCCTGCTAGTGGTGAACTCACTTCGTCTTCCCCAGGACCACTAATTATTTCTCCATGTTTTCCTGTGAGATCTGAGACCAGCTTTCTTCTTCCTCCCTCTGGCCTCTCCACGAACGATCTCCATTCTCTAGACAACATGTCTAGAACCGAGTCTTATAGGCACCGAGAGAGTGTGTCTTGAGGGCAGTTGGCGTTTCTAGGACACGAGTGACATCACAAAATTCCGAGAGCTCTCTGGGATACCGTGGAATTTCCAGAGAAGGGACTGCTGATGTCGTGAGGCACGGCCTTTACCTCCTTGCTGATATTTCTCCCCGAACTGACCGACCGACCGACCGACCGACCGACCAACCGGAACCTGAGGTTTCCTTTCCAGGAGTCTCTCCTCCGACACAGAGGGAGCCATTCAGGATTTCCTCCTTCCAAAACCAGAAATTTCTCTCTGCTTCATTAATATCTTCTCACTACTTCCTGAACCCATGGGGAGTTAGTTAGTTGAACACTCACTTTTTTCATGAATGACCCTTCCTCCCTCTCCTGAACATCTCATATTACTGATTCATACTCAGTAAAACAGTAATATGAGAAATTAGGCCAGGAGGACATGGAAGATGAGGGTTGAGTCTTCTGAAGTGAACAAGCACTTAGGGAAGGCTAAACTTAAGGGAATTTGACTATGAGTGGCAAGACATGAATAGCTGCTGCCAAGGCACAGATACAGGCACCAACTGGGCCCTCGGCATCCTCCTGCATCATCAGAGCTGTGTGGGAAACTCAGCCCAAAGGAGGGGCCGTGTTCAAAGGGAGAGGGCATTTTTGAGGACAGCACTGTTTTCTTTTTCTTCTTTCTTTCTTTCTTTCTTTCTTTCTTTCTTTCTTTCTTTTTTTTTTTCGAGACAGGGTTGTTCTGTAGTTTTTTTTTTTTTTTGGAGCCTGTCCTGGAACTAGCTCTTGTAGACCAGGCTGGTCTTGAACTCACATGCTTTCTTTTTTTTTCTATTGGATATTTTTGACTTCTTTATCAAAGATCAGGTGTTCGAAGATGTGTGGATCGATATCCGGGTCTTCTATTCGGTTCCATTGGTCCTCCTGTCTGTTCTTATGCCAGGACCAGGCTGTTTTCAGAACTGTAGCTTACAGAGTGTTCTTGCAGGTGGGGCACAGAAGAGGTTAATTACGGTACCTTAGTTCTTCTGCTTTTCTAGCAGACCGGAGCCCAGCTGACAGGAATCCAGTAGAGATGGTGTCAAGGTTCACACTGACACTAACAGCTGTAACTTGAGCAGGATTTGTGATCCACATGAAATTTGCAATGAATTGCAGCAAATCTGTGACACTCTAACTTGCTCAGGCTCAGTATCTGAACATACAGATGTTTGCAATGATCACTGGCTTCAGGATTTTTGTTGTTGTTGTTGTTGTTGTTGTTTTGTTTTTCCACGAGACAGGGTTTCCCTGTAGCTGAAGTTTAACGGCCTGGTGTTTTTGTGACTTACTGCTTCAAAGAACTTCTCCATTTCTTTATCCCTAAGGGAAAAGAAATATAATCACTAAATACATTTAAGTGTCTTTCAACCATTTTAGATCCCTCTGTTGAGAGTTCTCTGTTTAGGTCTGTACTCCATTTTTTAAAATTGGATTATTTGTTCTTTGGATGACCAATTTCTCGACTTCTTTGTGTATTTTGGAGATTAGTGAAGATCTTTTCCCATTCTGTAAGGCCGTCGTTTTGTCTTGTTGGCCATGTTCTTTGCTTTACAGAAGCTTTTCAGTTTCAGGAGGTCTCACTTATTAATTGTTTCTCTCAGTGTCTGTTTTTTTTTTCTTTTTTTTTTCTTTTTTTCTTTTTTTCTTTTTTTTCTTCTTCTTCTTTTCTTTTTTTTTCTTTTTTTTCTCTCTTTAGTTTTTTTCTTTGTTCTTTTTTTTTGTTTTGTTTTTCTTTTTTTTTCTTTTTTCTTTTTTTTCTTTTTCTCTCAGTGTCTGTGCTACTGGGGTTCTATTTAGCAAGCGTTCTCCTGTGCCAATGTGTTCAAGTGCATTTGATATTTTTATTTTTATATTCTTTTATTGTGGATGAAGTCAATTATTTGAACTCTCAAATATTTTTATTGTTATTATCTCTCTATTTGTTTGCTTATTTGTGGTTGTTCACCAACTTGACTATCTAGAGGAAGTAAAAGTCGTAACAAGGTTTCCGTAGGTGAACCTGCGGAAGGATCATTAACGTGAGAGAGCAGCGGCGGCGGCTCTGCCCGCCCGCTCGCCTGCCTCGCCCGAGTTCTCGCTGGGAGGCGCGCTCCCCGGGTCGCACGTGTGTTGTGCGCACGGAAGTGTGCGTGCGCACGGGCGCGCGTGGCGGTCGTGAGAGAGAGGTCGAGAGAGGGGGAAGGGGGACGGGCGCCGGCTCGCCCGCCCTCCTCGCCCCGTCCCAGGACCCGTGTCTGGCTCTGCCGCTGGCGGCTCACGGCGGACGGCGGCTCTCTTCCCGCTCTCGCTCTCCTCCGTCCACTCCCGCTGCTTGCCTCACCGCACCGCAGCGGCCCGCGGGTGTGTCCCCTCTTTCCCGGGCGCGCGCCTTTCCCTCTCCATCCCTCTTCCCGGGGGAGGATGGGCGAGGGTCTGGCGGCGCCCCGGGCCCCCTCTCGCTGCCGACCTCCGCTCGCGCGCCGTGGCGCCGCGACGCGCCTGTCGGGGAGGTGGCGGAGGTTGGGCGCACTTTTTTTTCCCCCCTCTCCACCTCCTTCTCCAAAGGACCGGGGTAGACCAGTAGTCCCTCCCACCGGGCGGGAGGCCATTTTTTTCCCCCGGGGATGCGGCGGGTCGACCAGATGTCCCGCTGGACTCTTTTTTTTTTTTTTTTAATGTATAATATATATTATATCTTCCTAGACCTGACGGGTCGACCAGTTGTCTCTGTGCACTTCCTTTTTTTTGACGGACTGGAAGCGGGTCGACCAGTTGTCCGATTAAATATTTGGCCTTAAAATGCTAAGTACCGGGGTCGACCAGTTGGCCTTGTGAACTTGGGTCGACCAGTTGTCTTTTTCCATGTCTTGATTGACTGATGTCATTCTTCAATGTGTTGGTGGTTAGTTTATCTCTTTTGTTCTCTATGCCAACACGCCCCACTCACCAAACACTTTTTTTTTAATTTATTTATTTACTTATTTTTATTTTACTTTTTTATTATTTATTTATTTATACATACATACATACATCCTGTCTATCTGTCCAGATGGGGCAGGGGTAGAAGGGGCTAGCTATGAGAGGAAGGTGCTCGGTGGGCATCCAGTTGTAAATAAGGCTGGGAATAAATAGCTGAATATTAATTCATTTGAGTAATATTAAAACTGTTCAAGTAGAAAACAATTGCTTTCTTTTTCTGTTTGCCCAGAGATCTGACTGACTGCAACTTGGAAAGAAGACGGCCCTGCTGGACAGAGACCTCCCTCCTGCTTTTGTGGGTCGACCAGTTTACATGTTTATTTCCACGTTTTGTCTTTTATGGATTGAATGGATGTGTCTCTCTCTTTTTTTTTTTTTTTTTTTTTTTTTGGTTTTTCGAGACAGGGTTTCTCTGTGGCTTTGGAGGCTGTCCTGGAACTAGCACTGTAGACCAGGCTGGTCTCGAACTCACAGAGATCCGCCTACCTCTGCCTCCCGAGTACTGGGATTAAAGGCGTGCGCCACCATCGCCCGGCTCTCATTTTTTTTTTCACGATTGCTTGCTTGCTTGCTTGCTTACTTACTTACTTACTTACTATCTGTTCAGCCCATCTCATTTACTTACTTCTTTAAAAAAAATGACCCACCTAGTTATTTACTTACTTACTTACTTACTTACTTGTTCATTCATTCCTTCACTTCCTTATCTTCTTTCATATATCTGTTTATTTATCTGCTGATTTAGCGTGACTCATTTACTTATTGAATGTTTCAATTATTATTTAGTTTTATTCATTTATTCATTCTTTATGTCTATTTTTATGTATGTATTTACTTACTTTCTTAATTTTTTTTTTTACTTTTTAAAATTTACTTAATTTTTTTCTTTCTTTGGGAATGTAGATTCTTTCTTCCTTTCTTCCTTTCTTCCTTTCTTTCCTTCTTTCTGTCTCCTGACTGTCACTGGCTAAGAAAATGGTGGCCTCCATGTCACTGGTCAGCATAGCAGCTCCTAAAATGGAATTTGATGAAGGGATACATAGATAGATAGATAGATAGATAGATAGATAGATAGATAGATAGATAGATAGATAGATGGGATGCGCACACGCTCACACACACACACACACACACACACACACACACACATATGCACGCACGTGCATGACATGTACAGATGGGGGGCGATTCCAATGTTTTCAGAGGAAGGTGCTCGCTGGTAATAATAAATGTGCTGGTAAATAAGGCTGGAAATAGCTGAATATTAAATCATTAAAACTCTTCAAATAAATAAAAAGCAATTCCATTTCTCTCTCTCTCTCTTTCTCACCATATACCAGCACATCTGAACTGACTGCAACATACAAAAGAAGAAGAAACACGGAAAGAAGACATCCCTGCTGGACAGGATCTGAGATGAGAATAAATTCATCGAATGGCTGCCAACAGCATTTCATTGAGAAGAGATTCCACATTTTATGCTGTACAGTTACTTAGTTAGATAGATAGATAAAGAGAGGCCTGTGAACTGTGGTGGGCTGTGGCTTCTCAGGTCACCTCAGGTCAGGGAGGGGCTGAGGAGTGTCCCATTGGCCTTGACAATAGGCAGGAGTCAGAGGTTAATGTCAGGGCAGGGCCTGAGAGTTCCTCAAA
Source organism: Microtus pennsylvanicus (assembly GCF_037038515.1). Classification (NCBI taxonomy): domain Eukaryota; kingdom Metazoa; phylum Chordata; class Mammalia; order Rodentia; family Cricetidae; genus Microtus; species Microtus pennsylvanicus. The sequence goes on along the minus strand of NC_134586.1, from coordinate 112,756,201 downwards.
GGGAATGAATGGAGACCCTTGCTTACCTAAGAAATGCCTGACCTTGGAAAAGGACTTGTGGAAAGCGGGCCCTTGAAACTGTGGTTTCACGTCTTACTAGAAAGCTCCCTCTTGGAAGGGAAAGTCATCGTGATATCTTACTCTTTTCCCAAGGATACCCTACCTACCCTTCTGATCATTCTTACTGAATTAAGTCTTCCACTGCAAATAAATAAATAAATAAATAATAAATGAAGTGGGTGAGTGAGTGAGTGAGTGAGTAAGTAAGTAAGTAAGTAAGTAAACAAGCAAATACATGGATGGACAAATAAATACAAAGTTTGCTGTTGTTGACTGACTTTTGATTTCATAATGAATCTCTCTCTCTCTCTCTCTCTCTCACACACACACACACACACACACACTAAATATACAATAAAAGGAAGCATAACACCTTTACTCAGGGGGCAGAGTGAACTCTGAAAGTTTTCCAGGCGGGGGGGGGGAGAGAGACAGAATATAAGAACAAAATGAGAAACAAGGAAAAATAGTGTTGGCTGGCTGGCCGGCTTTCAGTTCCCTGACAGAAATGAGCACATTGTGGAGGAAACACAAAGTTGTTACACTATGTGGGTGTGATGAGGAGAGATTGTGAGTGAGTGTCCTGTCAGAACAAAGTTAGTCCCATAGTTGATGAAATTCATTATCCCAAAACTTCAGCAGAATATATCCCAAGTTTGCAAATGTGTGATCAGCTTGTGACAGGTTGGGCTGGAGATGCTGAGAACTGGGGAGCCCTCAATGCAAGAGCAGACACTCATTCCCATGAAGAGGGAGAGAGGGAGGGAGGGAGGGATCATTCATTCCTATACTCAAGTTTAAAGAAAGATGAGTGGCTATCTATGGAGAGACCACTCACAGATATGAAAAATCATTTCCTAAAAATCAAATTTCTCAGTCAGTATGCAACTGCTATGGTGCTTCTCCTAGATAGAGCAAAACACACAAACAAACTGATTCCTTGATCTAGAGCCACAGTGCACATGCTGTGGAAAAGGGGACATGGCCAACTTGAATCACAATATTCATCAGAGCATGAAAAGAGCGTAAAAAGGACACAGAGGAGAGATAATTGTGGTCCTTCCTTCCTCCCTCCCTCCCTCCCTCCCTCCCTCCCTCCTTCCCTCAGGAAGTGACTGACAGATGAGACTTTGTCCAAGCAGGTTCTGTCTGAAATACCAGACTTGAGTTTCCCCCTCTGTGGGTATTAGCTAATCAGTCCTCCCTTCTTTCTGTAGGAAGGTGGTGCATGTCTCTCAGAACTTACCTGGTTTCCTCTGCACCAGGTGAACCAGGGAAAAGCTTTCTAAGCCTTATTCAGACCCATAGAGGCTGCGCTGTGTGTGACTTCAGAGACCTCAGGGAGTATAGGGGTGGGTGGGTGCTTGATGCTTCAGACTCATGTCATTGAAGGACATAACATAGTCTGGATTCACAGAGATTCACAACACAGAGCCATTGTCACTTACTAACAGCTCAGGACACCCAGAGCTAACAAGAAATTGCAGTCTCAGCCGGGCTTTAATCACAGCACACACACAGATCTCTGTGAATTCAAAGATGGCCTGATTTACAGGGTGAGTTTTAGGACAGCCCAAGATACACAAAGAAACCCTTTCTTGAAAAACAAAGCAAAACAGCAAAAGAAAGAAAGACAAGGAAAAAGAAAAAAATGGCAGTCTCTTTCCACTCTCTCCTCCATTGGCTCTTAAAGAGCTCTCAAGCTGAACTGGAGACCATGGTGTCACTCAAAACTGGGAAGCCAGAAACCTTAGGGGGGTCACAGGAGTCGGACTGACTGCAGCACTTGATGCCTCAACCCTGCTAATGGCTGTTATATAAGGCATGGTAAAATACGGGCTTTGGCAGAGCACTACTCCCCTTTCTCTATTATTATTGCTACACAAGGAAAAGGACCGGGGGGGGGGGGGATGATGTGCAGTCAGTGCTGGTATTGAAATCTCACTGACTCCTTCCGCACTCCTTGTCAATTCCCGACTTTGTCAAATCAACTATCGTGAATCTTTGATGTGGGTTGGCCCTTTAGGAACTCAGAGAAACAAGACAGACAGACCTGTTTCATCCCAGAAACCTCCCAGTTCCTGAGCCCTAGCCCTGGAAGTCTCAAAGCCATCACATCCAGAAATCTCTCTAGTCCCTGCTAGTGGTGAACTCACTTCGTCTTCCGCAGGACCACTAATTATTTCTCCATGTTTTCCTGTGAGATCTGAGGCCAGCTTTCTTCTTCCTCCCTCTGTCCTCTCCACGAACGTTCTCCATTCTCTAGACAACATGTCTAGAACCGAGTCTTATAGGCACCGAGAGAGTGTGTCTTGAGGGCAGTTGGCGTTTCTAGGACACGAGTGACATCACAAAATTCCGAGAGCTCTCTGGGATACCGTGGAATTTCCAGAGAAGGGACTGCTGATGTCGTGAGGCACGGCCTTTACCTCCTTGCTGATATTTCTCCCCGAACTGACCAACAGACCGACCGACCGACCGACCAACCGGAACCTGAGGTTTCCTTTCCAGGAGTCTCTCCTCCGACACAGAGGGAGCCATTCAGGATTTCCTCCTTCCAAAACCAGAAATTTCTCTCTGCTTCATTAATATCTTCTCACTACTTCCTGAACCCATGGGGAGTTAGTTAGTTGAACACTCACTTTTTTCATGAATGACCCTTCCTCCCTCTCCTGAACATCTCATATTACTGATTCATACTCAGTAAAACAGTAATATGAGAAATTAGGCCAGGAGGACATGGAAGATGAGGGTTGAGTCTTCTGAAGTGAACAAGCACTTAGGGAAGGCTAAACTTAAGGGAATTTGACTCTGAGTGGCAAGACATGAATAGCTGCTGCCAAGGCACAGATACAGGCACCAACTGGGCCCTAGGCATCCTCCTGCATCATCATAGCTGTGTGGGAAACTCAGCCCAAAGGAGGGGCCGTGTTCAAAGGGAGAGGGCATTTTCGAGGACAGCACTGTTTTCTTTTTCTTCTTTCTTTCTTTCTTTCTTTCTTTCTTTCTTTCTTTCTTTCTTTTTTTTTTTTTTTTCGAGACAGGGTTGTTCTGTAGTTTTTTTTTTTTTTGGAGCCTGTCCTGGAACTAGCTCTTGTAGACCAGGCTGGTCTTGAACTCACATGCTTTCTTTTTTTTTCTATTGGATATTTTTGACTTCTTTATCAAAGATCAGGTGTTCGAAGATGTGTGGATCGATATCCGGGTCTTCTATTCAGTTCCATTGGTCCTCCTGTCTGTTCTTATGCCAGGACCAGGCTGTTTTCAGAACTGTAGCTTACAGAGTGTTCTTGCAGGTGGGGCACAGAAGAGGTTAATTACGGTACCTTAGTTCTTCTGCTTTTCTAGCAGACCGGAGCCCAGCTGACAGGAATCCAGTAGAGATGGTGTCAAGGTTCACACTGACACTAACAGCTGTAACTTGAGCAGGATTTGTGATCCACATGAAATTTGCAATGAATTGCAGCAAATCTGTGACACTCTAACTTGCTCAGGCTCAGTATCTGAACATACAGATGTTTGCAATGATCACTGGCTTCAGGATTTTTTTTTTGTTGTTGTTGTTGTTGTTTTGTTTTTCCACGAGACAGGGTTTCCCTGTAGCTGAAGTTTAACGGCCTGGTGTTTTTGTGACTTACTGCTTCAAAGAACTTCTCCATTTCTTTATCCCTAAGGGAAAAGAAATATAATCACTAAATACATTTAAGTGTCTTTCAACCATTTTAGATCCCTCTGTTGAGAGTTCTCTGTTTAGGTCTGTACTCCATTTTTTAAAATTGGATTATTTGTTCTTTGGATGACCAATTTCTCGACTTCTTTGTGTATTTTGGAGATTAGTGAAGATCTTTTCCCATTCTGTAAGGCCGTCGTTTTGTCTTGTTGGCCATGTTCTTTGCTTTACAGAAGCTTTTCAGTTTCAGGAGGTCTCACTTATTAATTGTTTCTCTCAGTGTCTGTTTTTTTTTCTTTTTTTTTTCTTTTTTCTTTCTTTTTTTTCTTTTTTTTCTTTTTTTCTTTTTTTCTTTTTTTTCTTCTTCTTCTTTTCTTTTTTTTCTTTTTTTTCTCTCTTTAGTTTTTTTCTTTGTTCTTTTTTTTTGTTTTGTTTTTCTTTTTTTTTTCTTGTTTCTTTTTTTTCTTTTTCTCTCAGTGTCTGTGCTACTGGGGTTCTATTTAGCAAGCGTTCTCCTGTGCCAATGTGTTCAAGTGCATTTGATATTTTTATTTTTATATTCTTTTATTGTGGATGAAGTCAATTATTTGAACTCTCAAATATTTTTATTGTTATTATCTCTCTATTTGTTTGCTTATTTGTGGTTGTTCACCAACTTGACTATCTAGAGGAAGTAAAAGTCGTAACAAGGTTTCCGTAGGTGAACCTGCGGAAGGATCATTAACGTGAGAGAGCAGCGGCGGCGGCTCTGCCCGCCCGCTCGCCTGCCTCGCCCGAGTTCTCGCCTGGAGGCGCGCTCCCCGGGTCGCGCGTGTGTTGTCGCACGGAAGTGTGCGTGCGCACGGGCGCGCGTGGCGGTCGTGAGAGAGAGGTCGAGAGAGGGGGAAGGGGGACGGGCGCCGGCTCGCCCGCCCTCCTCGCCCCGTCCGAGGACCCGTGTCTGGCTCTGCCGCTGGCGGCTCACGGCGGACGGCGGCTCTCTTCCCGCTCTCGCTCTCCTCCGTCCACTCCCGCTGCTTGCCTCACCGCACCGCAGCGGCCCGCGGGTGTGTCCCCTCTTTCCCGGGCGCGCGCCTTTCCCTCTCCATCCCTCTTCCCGGGGGAGGATGGGCGAGGGTCTGGCGGCGCCCCGGGCCCCCTCTCGCCACCGACCTCCGCTCGCGCGCCGTGGCGCCGCGGCGCGCCTGTCGGGGAGGCGGCGGAGGTTGGGCGCACTTTTTTTTCCCCCCTCTCCACCTCCTTCTCCAAAGGACCGGGGTAGACCAGTAGTCCCTCCCACCGGGCGGGAGGCCATTTTTTTCCCCCGGGGATGCGGCGGGTCGACCAGATGTCCCGCTGGACTTTTTTTTTTTTTTTTTTTTTTTTAATGTATAATATACATTATATCTACCTAGACCTGACGGGTCGACCAGTTGTCTCTGTGCACTTCCTTTTTTTTTGACGGACTGGAAGCGGGTCGACCAGTTGTCCGATTAAATATTTGGCCTTAAAATGCTAAGTACCGGGGTCGACCAGTTGGCCTTGTGAACTTGGGTCGACCAGTTGTCTTTTTCCATGTCTTGATTGAATGATGTCATTCTTCAATGTGTTGGTGGTTAGTTTATCTCTTTTGTTCTCTATGCCAACACGCCCCACTCACCAAACACTTTTTTTTAAATTTATTTATTTACTTATTTTTATTTTACTTTTTTATTATTTATTTATTTATACATACATACATACATCCTGTCTATCTGTCCAGATGGGGCAGGGGTAGAAGGGGCTAGCTATGAGAGGAAGGTGCTCGGTGGGCATCCAGTTGTAAATAAGGCTGGGAATAAATAGCTGAATATTAATTCATTTGAGTAATATTAAAACTGTTCAAGTAGAAAACAATTGCTTTCTTTTTCTGTTTGCCCAGAGATCTGACTGACTGCAACTTGGAAAGAAGACGGCCCTGCTGGACAGAGACCTCCCTCCTGCTTTGGGTGGGTCGACCAGTTTACATGTTTATTTCCACGTTTTGTCTTTTATGGATTGAATGGATGTGTCTCTCTCTCTTTTTTTTTTTTTTTTGGTTTTTCGAGACAGGGTTTCTCTGTGGCTTTGGAGCCTGTCCTGGAACTAGCACTGTAGACCAGGCTGGTCTCGAACTCACAGAGATCCGCCTACCTCTGCCTCCCGAGTACTGGGATTAAAGGCGTGCGCCACCATCGCCCGGCTCTCATTTTTTTTTTCACGATTGCTTGCTTGCTTTCTTGCTTGCTTACTTACTTACTTACTATCTGTTCAGCCCATCTCATTTACTTACTTCATTAAAAAAAATGACCCACCTAGTTATTTACTTACTTACTTACTTACTTACTTGTTCATTCATTCCTTCACTTCCTTATCTTCTTTCATATATCTGTTTATTTATCTGCTGATTTAGCGTGACTCATTTACTTATTGAATGTTTCAATTATTATTTAGTTTTATTCATTTATTCATTCTTTATGTCTATTTTTATGTATGTATTTACTTACTTTCTTAATTTTTTTTTTACTTTTTAAAATTTACTTAATTTTTTTCTTTCTTTGGGAATGTAGATTCTTTCTTCCTTTCTTCCTTTCTTTCCTTCTTTCTGTCTCCTGACTGTCACTGGCTAAGAAAATGGTGGCCTCCATGTCACTGGTCAGCATAGCAGCTCCTAAAATGGAATTTGATGAAGGGATACATAGATAGATAGATAGATAGATAGATAGATAGATAGATAGATAGATAGATAGATAGATAGATGGGATGCGCACACGCTCACACACACACACACACACATATGCACGCACGTGCATGACATGTACAGATGGGGGGCGATTCCAATGTTTTCAGAGGAAGGTGCTCGCTGGTAATAATAAATGTGCTGGTAAATAAGGCTGGAAATAGCTGAATATTAAATCATTAAAACTCTTCAAATAAATAAAAAGCAATTCCATTTCTCTCTCTCTCTCTTTCTCACCATATACCAGCACATCTGAACTGACTGCAACATACAAAAGAAGAAGAAACACGGAAAGAAGACATCCCTGCTGGACAGGATCTGAGATGAGAATAAATTCATCGAATGGCTGCCAACAGCATTTCATTGAGAAGAGATTCCACATTTTATGCTGTACAGTTACTTAGTTAGATAGATAGATAAAGAGAGGCCTGTGAACTGGGGTGGGCTGTGGCTTCTCAGGTCACCTCAGGTCAGGGAGGGGCTGAGGAGTGTCCCATTGGCCTTGACAATAGGCAGGAGTCAGAGGTTAATGTCAGGGCAGGGCCTGAGAGTTCCTCAAAGGGAATGAATGGAGACCCTTGCTAACCTAAGAAATGCCTGACCTTGGAAAAGGACTTGTGGAAAGCGGGCCCTTGAAACTGTGGTTTCACGTCTTACTAGAAAGCTCCCTCTTGGAAGGGAAAGTCATCGTGATATCTTACTCTTTTCCCAAGGATACCCTACCTACCCTTCTGATCATTCTTACTGAATTAAGTCTTCCACTGCAAATAAATAAATAAATAAATAATAAATGAAGTGGGTGAGTGAGTGAGTGAGTGAGTAAGTAAGTAAGTAAGTAAGTAAACAAGCAAATACGTGGATGGACAAATAAATACAAAGTTTGCTGTTGTTGACTGACTTTTGATTTCATAATGAATCTCTCTCTCTCTCTCTCTCTCTCTCTCTCTCACACACACACACACACACACACACACACACTAAATATACAATAAAAGGAAGCATAACACCTTTACTCAGGGGGCAGAGTGAACTCTGAAAGTTTTCCAGGCGGGGGGGGGGGGAGAGACAGAATATAAGAACAAAATGAGAAACAAGGAAAAATAGTGTTGGCTGGCTGGCCGGCTTTCAGTTCCCTGACAGAAATGAGCACATTGTGGAGGAAACACAAAGTTGTTACACTATGTGGGTGTGATGAGGAGAGATTGTGAGTGAGTGTCCTGTCAGAACAAAGTTAGTCCCATAGTTGATGAAATTCATTATCCCAAAACTTCAGCAGAATATATCCCAAGTTTGCAAATGTGTGATCAGCTTGTGACAGGTTGGGCTGGAGATGCTGAGAACTGGGGAGCCCTCAATGCAAGAGCAGACACTCATTCCCATGAAGAGGGAGAGAGGGAGGGAGGGAGGGAGGGAGGGATCATTCATTCCTATACTCAAGTTTAAAGAAAGATGAGTGGCTATCTATGGAGAGACCACTCACAGATATGAAAAATCATTTCCTAAAAATCAAATTTCTCAGTCAGTATGCAACTGCTATGGTGCTTCTCCTAGATAGAGCAAAACACACAAACAAACTGATTCCTTGATCTAGAGCCACAGTGCACATGCTGTGGAAAAGGGGACATGGCCAACTTGAATCACAATATTCATCAGAGCATGAAAAGAGCGTAAAAAGGACACAGAGGAGAGATAATTGTGGTCCTTCCTTCCTCCCTCCCTCCCTCCCTCCCTCCCTCCCTCCCTCCCTCCCTCCTTCCCTCAGGAAGTGACTGACAGATGAGACTTTGTCCAAGCAGGTTCTGTCTGAAATACCAGACTTGAGTTTCCCCCTCTGTGGGTATTAGCTAATCAGTCCTCCCTTCTTTCTGTAGGAAGGTGGTGCATGTCTCTCAGAACTTACCTGGTTTCCTCTGCACCAGGTGAACCAGGGAAAAGCTTTCTAAGCCTTATTCAGACCCATAGAGGCTGCGCTGTGTGTGACTTCAGAGACCTCAGGGAGTATAGGGGTGGGTGGGTGCTTGATGCTTCAGACTCATGTCATTGAAGGACATAACATAGTCTGGATTCACAGAGATTCACAACACAGAGCCATTGTCACTTACTAACAGCTCAGGACACCCAGAGCTAACAAGAAATTGCAGTCTCAGCCGGGCTTTAATCACAGCACACACACAGATCTCTGTGAATTCAAAGATGGCCTGATTTACAGAGTGAGTTTTAGGACAGCCCAAGATACACAAAGAAACCCTTTCTTGAAAAACAAAGCAAAACAGCAAAAGAAAGAAAGACAAGGAAAAAGAAAAAAATGGCAGTCTCTTTCCACTCTCTCCTCCATTGGCTCTTAAAGAGCTCTCAAGCTGAACTGGAGACCATGGTGTCACTCAAAACTGGGAAGCCAGAAACCTTAGGGGGGTCACAGGAGTCGGACTGACTGCAGCACTTGATGCCTCAACCCTGCTAATGGCTGTGATATAAGGCATGGTAAAATACGGGCTTTGGCAGAGCACTACTCCCCTTTCTCTATTATTATTGCTACACAACGAAAAGGACCGGGGGGGGGTGATGATGTGCAGTCAGTGCTGGTATTGAAATCTCACTGACTCCTTCCGCACTCCTTGTCAATTCCCGACTTTGTCAAATCAACTATCGTGAATCTTTGATGTGGGTTGGCCCTTTAGGAACTCAGAGAAACAAGACAGACAGACCTGTTTCATCCCAGAAACCTCCCAGTTCCTGAGCCCTAGCCCTGGAAGTCTCAAAGCCATCACATCCAGAAATCTCTCTAGTCCCTGCTAGTGGTGAACTCACTTCGTCTTCCCCAGGACCACTAATTATTTCTCCATGTTTTCCTGTGAGATCTGAGGCCAGCTTTCTTCTTCCTCCCTCTGGCCTCTCCACGAACGATCTCCATTCTCTAGACAACATGTCTAGAACCGAGTCTTATAGGCACCGAGAGAGTGTGTCTTGAGGGCAGTTGGCGTTTCTAGGACACGAGTGACATCACAAAATTCCGAGAGCTCTCTGGGATACCGTGGAATTTCCAGAGAAGGGACTGCTGATGTCGTGAGGCACGGCCTTTACCTCCTTGCTGATATTTCTCCCCGAACTGACCGACCGACCGACCGACCGACCGACCAACCGGAACCTGAGGTTTCCTTTCCAGGAGTCTCTCCTCCGACACAGAGGGAGCCATTCAGGATTTCCTCCTTCCAAAACCAGAAATTTCTCTCTGCTTCATTAATATCTTCTCACTACTTCCTGAACCCATGGGGAGTTAGTTAGTTGAACACTCACTTTTTTCATGAATGACCCTTCCTCCCTCTCCTGAACATCTCATATTACTGATTCATACTCAGTAAAACAGTAATATGAGAAATTAGGCCAGGAGGACATGGAAGATGAGGGTTGAGTCTTCTGAAGTGAACAAGCACTTAGGGAAGGCTAAACTTAAGGGAATTTGACTCTGAGTGGCAAGACATGAATAGCTGCTGCCAAGGCACAGATACAGGCACCAACTGGGCCCTCGGCATCCTCCTGCATCATCAGAGCTGTGTGGGAAACTCAGCCCAAAGGAGGGGCCGTGTTCAAAGGGAGAGGGCATTTTCGAGGACAGCACTGTTTTCTTTTTCTTCTTTCTTTCTTTCTTTCTTTCTTTTTTTTTTTTCGAGACAGGGTTGTTCTGTAGTTTTTTTTTTTTTTTGGAGCCTGTCCTGGAACTAGCTCTTGTAGACCAGGCTGGTCTTGAACTCACATGCTTTCTTTTTTTTTCTATTGGATATTTTTGACTTCTTTATCAAAGATCAGGTGTTCGAAGATGTGTGGATCGATATCCGGGTCTTCTATTCGGTTCCATTGGTCCTCCTGTCTGTTCTTATGCCAGGACCAGGCTGTTTTCAGAACTGTAGCTTACAGAGTGTTCTTGCAGGTGGGGCACAGAAGAGGTTAATTACGGTACCTTAGTTCTTCTGCTTTTCTAGCAGACCGGAGCCCAGCTGACAGGAATCCAGTAGAGATGGTGTCAAGGTTCACACTGACACTAACAGCTGTAACTTGAGCAGGATTTGTGATCCACATGAAATTTGCAATGAATTGCAGCAAATCTGTGACACTCTAACTTGCTCAGGCTCAGTATCTGAACATACAGATGTTTGCAATGATCACTGGCTTCAGGATTTTTTTTTTTGTTGTTGTTGTTGTTTTGTTTTTCCACGAGACAGGGTTTCCCTGTAGCTGAAGTTTAACGGCCTGGTGTTTTTGTGACTTACTGCTTCAAAGAACTTCTCCATTTCTTTATCCCTAAGGGAAAAGAAATATAATCACTAAATACATTTAAGTGTCTTTCAACCATTTTAGATCCCTCTGTTGAGAGTTCTCTGTTTAGGTCTGTACTCCACTTTTTAAAATTGGATTATTTGTTCTTTGGATGACCAATTTCTCGACTTCTTTGTGTATTTTGGAGATTAGTGAAGATCTTTTCCCATTCTGTAAGGCCGTCGTTTTGTCTTGTTGGCCATGTTCTTTGCTTTACAGAAGCTTTTCAGTTTCAGGAGGTCTCACTTATTAATTGTTTCTCTCAGTGTCTGTTTATTTTTCTTTTTTTTTCTTTTTTCTTTCTTTTTTTTTTCTTTTTTTTCTTTTTTTCTTTTTTTCTTTTTTTTCTTCTTCTTCTTTTCTTTTTTTTTCTTTTTTTTCTCTCTTTAGTTTTTTTCTTTGTTCTTTTTTTTGTTTTGTTTTTCTTTTTTTTTTCTTTTTTCTTTTTTTTCTTTTTCTCTCAGTGTCTGTGCTACTGGGGTTCTATTTAGCAAGCGTTCTCCTGTGCCAATGTGTTCAAGTGCATTTGATATTTTTATTTTTATATTCTTTTATTGTGGATGAAGTCAATTATTTGAACTCTCAAATATTTTTATTGTTATTATCTCTCTATTTGTTTGCTTATTTGTGGTTGTTCACCAACTTGACTATCTAGAGGAAGTAAAAGTCGTAACAAGGTTTCCGTAGGTGAACCTGCGGAAGGATCATTAACGTGAGAGAGCAGCGGCGGCGGCTCTGCCCGCCCGCTCGCCTGCCTCGCCCGAGTTCTCGCCGGGAGGCGCGCTCCCCGGGTCGCGCGTGTGTTGTGCGCACGGAAGTGTGCGTGCGCACGGGCGCGCGTGTCGGTCGTGAGAGAGAGGTCGAGAGAGGGGGAAGGGGGACGGGCGCCGGCTCGCCCGCCCTCCTCGCCCCGTCCGAGGACCCGTGTCTGGCTCTGCCGCTGGCGGCTCACGGCGGACGGCGGCTCTCTTCCCGCTCTCGCTCTCCTTCGTCCACTCCCGCTGCTTGCCTCACTGCACCGCAGCGGCCCGCGGGTGTGTCCCCTCTTTCCCGGGCGCGCGCCTTTCCCTCTCCATCCCTCTTCCCGGGGGAGGATGGGCGAGGGTCTGGCGGCGCCCCGGGCCCCCTCTCGCCACCGACCTCCGCTCGCGCGCCGTGGCGCCGCGGCGCGCCTGTCGGGGAGGCGGCGGAGGTTGGGCGCACTTTTTTTTCCCCCCTCTCCACCTCCTTCTCCAAAGGACCGGGGTAGACCAGTAGTCCCTCCCACCGGGCGGGAGGCCATTTTTTTCCCCCGGGGATGCGGCGGGTCGACCAGATGTCCCGCTGGACTCTTTTTTTTTTTTTTAATGTATAATATATATTATATCTTCCTAGACCTGACGGGTCGACCAGTTGTCTCTGTGCACTTCCTTTTTTTTGACGGACTGGAAGCGGGTCGACCAGTTGTCCGATTAAATATTTGGCCTTAAAATGCTAAGTACCGGGGTCGACCAGTTGGCCTTGTGAACTTGGGTCGACCAGTTGTCTTTTTCCATGTCTTGATTGAATGATGTCATTCTTCAATGTGTTGGTGGTTAGTTTATCTCTTTTGTTTCTATGCCAACACGCCCCACTCACCAAACACTTTTTTTTAATTTATTTATTTACTTATTTTTATTTTACTTTTTTATTATTTATTTATTTATACATACATACATACATCCTGTCTATCTGTCCAGATGGGGCAGGGGTAGAAGGGGCTAGCTATGAGAGGAAGGTGCTCGGTGGGCATCCAGTTGTAAATAAGGCTGGGAATAAATAGCTGAATATTAATTCATTTGAGTAATATTAAAACTGTTCAAGTAGAAAACAATTGCTTTCTTTTTCTGTTTGCCCAGAGATCTGACTGACTGCAACTTGGAAAGAAGACGGCCCTGCTGGACAGAGACCTCCCTCCTGCTTTGGGTGGGTCGACCAGTTTACATGTTTATTTCCACGTTTTGTCTTTTATGGATTGAATGGATGTGTCTCTCTCTTTTTTTTTTTTTTTTTTTTGGTTTTTCGAGACAGGGTTTTCTGTGGCTTTGGAGCCTGTCCTGGAACTAGCACTGTAGACCAGGCTGGTCTCGAACTCACAGAGATCCGCCTACCTCTGCCTCCCGAGTACTGGGATTAAAGGCGTGCGCCACCATCGCCAGGCTCTCATTTTTTTTTTCACGATTGCTTGCTTGCTTGCTTGCTTACTTACTTACTTACTTACTATCTGTTCAGCCCATCTCATTTACTTACTTCTTTAAAAAAAATGACCCACCTAGTTATTTACTTACTTACTTACTTACTTACTTGTTCATTCATTCCTTCACTTCCTTATCTTCTTTCATATATCTGTTTATTTATCTGCTGATTTAGCGTGACTCATTTACTTATTGAATGTTTCAATTATTATTTAGTTTTATTCATTTATTCATTCTTTATGTCTATTTTTATGTATGTATTTACTTACTTTCTTAATTTTTTTTTTACTTTTTAAAATTTACTTAATTTTTTTCTTTCTTTGGGAATGTAGATTCTTTCTTCCTTTCTTCCTTTCTTTCCTTCTTTCTGTCTCCTGACTGTCACTGGCTAAGAAAATGGTGGCCTCCATGTCACTGGTCAGCATAGCAGCTCCTAAAATGGAATTTGATGAAGGGATACATAAATAGATAGATAGATAGATAGATAGATAGATAGATAGATAGATAGATAGATAGATAGATGGGATGCGCACACGCTCACACACACACACACACACACACACACATATGCACGCACGTGCATGACATGTACAGATGGGGGGCGATTCCAATGTTTTCAGAGGAGGGTGCTCGCTGGTAATAATAAATGTGCTGGTAAATAAGGCTGGAAATAGCTGAATATTAAATCATTAAAACTCTTCAAATAAATAAAAAGCAATTCCATTTCTCTCTCTCTCTCTTTCTCACCATATACCAGCACATCTGAACTGACTGCAACATACAAAAGAAGAAGAAACACGGAAAGAAGACATCCCTGCTGGACAGGATCTGAGATGAGAATAAATTCATCGAATGGCTGCCAACAGCATTTCATTGAGAAGAGATTCCACATTTTATGCTGTACAGTTACTTAGTTAGATAGATAGATAAAGAGAGGCCTGTGAACTGGGGTGGGCTGTGGCTTCTCAGGTCACCTCAGGTCAGGGAGGGGCTGAGGAGTGTCCCATTGGCCTTGACAATAGGCAGGAGTCAGAGGTTAATGTCAGGGCAGGGCCTGAGAGTTCCTCAAAGGGAATGAATGGAGACCCTTGCTTACCTAAGAAATGCCTGACCTTGGAAAAGGACTTGTGGAAAGCGGGCCCTTGAAACTGTGGTTTCACGTCTTACTAGAAAGCTCCCTCTTGGAAGGGAAAGTCATCGTGATATCTTACTCTTTTCCCAAGGATACCCTACCTACCCTTCTGATCATTCTTACTGAATTAAGTCTTCCACTGCAAATAAATAAATAAATAAATAATAAATGAAGTGGGTGAGTGAGTGAGTGAGTGAGTAAGTAAGTAAGTAAGTAAGTAAACAAGCAAATACGTGGATGGACAAATAAATACAAAGTTTGCTGTTGTTGACTGACTTTTGATTTCATAATGAATCTCTCTCTCTCTCTCTCTCTCTCTCTCTCTCTCTCACACACACACACACACACACTAAATATACAATAAAAGGAAGCATAACACCTTTACTCAGGGGGCAGAGTGAACTCTGAAAGTTTTCCAGGCGGGGGGGGGAGAGACAGAATATAAGAACAAAATGAGAAACCAGGAAAAATAGTGTTGGCTGGCTGGCCGGCTTTCAGTTCCCTGACAGAAATGAGCACATTGTGGAGGAAACACAAAGTTGTTACACTATGTGGGTGTGATGAGGAGAGATTGTGAGTGAGTGTCCTGTCAGAACAAAGTTAGTCCCATAGTTGATGAAATTCATTATCCCAAAACTTCAGCAGAATATATCCCAAGTTTGCAAATGTGTGATCAGCTTGTGACAGGTTGGGCTGGAGATGCTGAGAACTGGGGAGCCCTCAATGCAAGAGGAGACACTCATTCCCATGAAGAGGGAGAGAGGGAGGGAGGGAGGGAGGGAGGGATCATTCATTCCTATACTCAAGTTTAAAGAAAGATGAGTGGCTATCTATGGAGAGACCACTCACAGATATGAAAAATCATTTCCTAAAAATCAAATTTCTCAGTCAGTATGCAACTGCTATGGTGCTTCTCCTAGATAGAGCAAAACACACAAACAAACTGATTCCTTGATCTAGAGCCACAGTGCACATGCTGTGGAAAAGGGGACATGGCCAACTTGAATCACAATATTCATCAGAGCATGAAAAGAGCGTAAAAAGGACACAGAGGAGAGATAATTGTGGTCCTTCCTTCCTCCCTCCCTCCCTCCCTCCCTCCCTCCCTCCCTCCTTCCCTCAGGAAGTGACTGACAGATGAGACATTGTCCAAGCAGGTTCTGTCTGAAATACCAGACTTGAGTTTCCCCCTCTGTGGGTATTAGCTAATCAGTCCTCCCTTCCTTCTGTAGGAAGGTGGTGCATGTCTCTCAGAACTTACCTGGTTTCCTCTGCACCAGGTGAACCAGGGAAAAGCTTTCTAAGCCTTATTCAGACCCATAGAGGCTGCGCTGTGTGTGACTTCAGAGACCTCAGGGAGTATAGGGGTGGGTGGGTGCTTGATGCTTCAGACTCATGTCATTGAAGGACATAACATAGTCTGGATTCACAGAGATTCACAACACAGAGCCATTGTCACTTACTAACAGCTCAGGACACCCAGAGCTAACAAGAAATTGCAGTCTCAGCCGGGCTTTAATCACAGCACACACACAGATCTCTGTGAATTCAAAGATGGCCTGATTTACAGAGTGAGTTTTAGGACAGCCCAAGATACAAAAAGAAACCCTTTCTTGAAAAACAAAGCAAAACAGCAAAAGAAAGAAAGACAAGGAAAAAGAAAAAAATGGCAGTCTCTTTCCACTCTCTCCTCCATTGGCTCTTAAAGAGCTCTCAAGCTGAACTGGAGACCATGGTGTCACTCAAAACTGGGAAGCCAGAAACCTTAGGGGGGTCACAGGAGTCGGACTGACTGCAGCACTTGATGCCTCAACCCTGCTAATGGCTGTGATATAAGGCATGGTAAAATACGGGCTTTGGCAGAGCACTACTCCCCTTTCTCTATTATTATTGCTACACAACGAAAAGGACCGGGGGGGGGGGTGATGATGTGCAGTCAGTGCTGGTATTGAAATCTCACTGACTCCTTCCGCACTCCTTGTCAATTCCCGACTTTGTCAAATCAACTATCGTGAATCTTTGATGTGGGTGGGCCCTTTAGGAACTCAGAGAAACAAGACAGACAGACCTGTTTCATCCCAGAAACCTCCCAGTTCCTGAGCCCTAGCCCTGGAAGTCTCAAAGCCATCACATCCAGAAATCTCTCTAGTCCCTGCTAGTGGTGAACTCACTTCGTCTTCCCCAGGACCACTAATTATTTCTCCATGTTTTCCTGTGAGATCTGAGGCCAGCTTTCTTCTTCCTCCCTCTGGCCTCTCCACGAACGATCTCCATTCTCTAGACAACATGTCTAGAACCGAGTCTTATAGGCACCGAGAGAGTGTGTCTTGAGGGCAGTTGGCGTTTCTAGGACACGAGTGACATCACAAAATTCCGAGAGCTCTCTGGGATACCGTGGAATTTCCAGAGAAGGGACTGCTGATGTCGTGAGGCACGGCCTTTACCTCCTTGCTGATATTTCTCCCCGAACTGACCGACCGACCAACCGACCGACCGACCAACCGGAACCTGAGGTTTCCTTTCCAGGAGTCTCTCCTCCGACACAGAGGGAGCCATTCAGGATTTCCTCCTTCCAAAACCAGAAATTTCCCTCTGCTTCATTAATATCTTCTCACTACTTCCTGAACCCATGGGGAGTTAGTTAGTTGAACACTCACTTTTTTCATGAATGACCCTTCCTCCCTCTCCTGAACATCTCATATTACTGATTCATACTCAGTAAAACAGTAATATGAGAAATTAGGCCAGGAGGACATGGAAGATGAGGGTTGAGTCTTCTGAAGTGAACAAGCACTTAGGGAAGGCTAAACTTAAGGGAATTTGACTCTGAGTGGCAAGACATGAATAGCTGCTGCCAAGGCACAGATACAGGCACCAACTGGGCCCTCGGCATCCTCCTGCATCATCAGAGCTGTGTGGGAAACTCAGCCCAAAGGAGGGGCCGTGTTCAAAGGGAGAGGGCATTTTCGAGGACAGCACTGTTTTCTTTTTCTTCTTTCTTTCTTTCTTTCTTTCTTTCTTTCTTTTTTTTTTTCGAGACAGGGTTGTTCTGTAGTTTTTTTTTTTTTTGGAGCCTGTCCTGGAACTAGCTCTTGTAGACCAGGCTGGTCTTGAACTCACATGCTTTCTTTTTTTTTCTATTGGATATTTTTGACTTCTTTATCAAAGATCAGGTGTTCGAAGATGTGTGGATCGATATCCGGGTCTTCTATTCGGTTCCATTGGTCCTCCTGTCTGTTCTTATGCCAGGACCAGGCTGTTTTCAGAACTGTAGCTTACAGAGTGTTCTTGCAGGTGGGGCACAGAAGAGGTTAATTACGGTACCTTAGTTCTTCTGCTTTTCTAGCAGACCGGAGCCCAGCTGACAGGAATCCAGTAGAGATGGTGTCAAGGTTCACACTGACACTAACAGCTGTAACTTGAGCAGGATTTGTGATCCACATGAAATTTGCAATGAATTGCAGCAAATCTGTGACACTCTAACTTGCTCAGGCTCAGTATCTGAACATACAGATGTTTGCAATGATCACTGGCTACAGGATTTTTTTTTTTTGTTGTTGTTGTTGTTGTTTTGTTTTTCCACGAGACAGGGTTTCCCTGTAGCTGAAGTTTAACGGCCTGGTGTTTTTGTGACTTACTGCTTCAAAGAACTTCTCCATTTCTTTATCCCTAAGGGAAAAGAAATATAATCACTAAATACATTTAAGTGTCTTTCAACCATTTTAGATCCCTCTGTTGAGAGTTCTCTGTTTAGGTCTGTACTCCATTTTTTAAAATTGGATTATTTGTTCTTTGGATGACCAATTTCTCGACTTCTTTGTGTATTTTGGAGATTAGTGAAGATCTTTTCCCATTCTGTAAGGACGTCGTTTTGTCTTGTTGGCCATGTTCTTTGCTTTACAGAAGCTTTTCAGTTTCAGGAGGTCTCACTTATTAATTGTTTCTCTCAGTGTCTGTTTTTTTTCTTTTTTTTTCTTTTTTCTTTCTTTTTTTTCTTTTTTTCTTTTTTTTCTTCTTCTTCTTTTCTTTTTTTTCTTTTTTTTCTCTCTTTAGTTTTTTTCTTTGTTCTTTTTTTTGTTTTGTTTTTCTTTTTTTTTTCTTTTTTCTTTTTTTTTCTTTTTCTCTCAGTGTCTGTGCTACTGGGGTTCTATTTAGCAAGCGTTCTCCTGTGCCAATGTGTTCAAGTGCATTTGATATTTTTATTTTTATATTCTTTTATTGTGGATGAAGTCAATTATTTGAACTCTCAAATATTTTTATTGTTATTATCTCTCTATTTGTTTGCTTATTTGTGGTTGTTCACCAACTTGACTATCTAGAGGAAGTAAAAGTCGTAACAAGGTTTCCGTAGGTGAACCTGCGGAAGGATCATTAACGTGAGAGAGCAGCGGCGGCGGCTCTGCCCGCCCGCTCGCCTGCCTCGCCCGAGTTCTCGCCGGGAGGCGCGCTCCCCGGGTCGCACGTGTGTTGTGCGCACGGAAGTGTGCGTGCGCACGGGCGCGCGTGTCGGTCGTGAGAGAGAGGTCGAGAGAGGGGGAAGGGGGACGGGCGCCGGCTCGCCCGCCCTCCTCGCCCCGTCCGAGGACCCGTGTCTGGCTCTGCCGCTGGCGGCTCACGGCGGACGGCGGCTCTGTTCCCGCTCTCGCTCTCCTCCGTCCACTCCCGCTGCTTGCCTCACCGCACCGCAGCGGCCCGCGGGTGTGTCCCATCTTTCCCGGGCGCGCGCCTTTCCCTCTCCATCCCTCTTCCCGGGGGAGGATGGGCGAGGGTCTGGCGGCGCCCCGGGCCCCGTCTCGCCGCCGACCTCCGCTCGCGCGCCGTGGCCCCGCGGCGCGCCTGTCGGGGAGGCGGCGGAGGTTGGGCGCACTTTTTTTTCCCCCCTCTCCACCTCCTTCTCCAAAGGACCGGGGTAGACCCGTAGTCCCTCCCACCGGGCGGGAGGCCATTTTTTTCCCCCGGGGATGCGGCGGGTCGACCAGATGTCCCGCTGGACTCTTTTTTTTTTTTTTTTTTTAATGTATAATATATATTATATCTTCCTAGACCTGACGGGTCGACCAGTTGCTCTGTGCACTTCCTTTTTTTTTGACGGACTGGAAGCGGGTCGACCAGTTGTCCGATTAAATATTTGGCCTTAAAATGCTAAGTACCGGGGTCGACCAGTTGGCCTTGTGAACTTGGGTCGACCAGTTGTCTTTTTCCATGTCTTGATTGACTGATGTCATTCTTCAATGTGTTGGTGGTTAGTTTATCTCTTTTGTTCTCTATGCCAACACGCCCCACTCACCAAACACTTTTTTTTTTAATTTATTTATTTACTTATTTTTATTTTACTTTTTTATTATTTATTTATTTATTTATACATACATACATACATCCTGTCTATCTGTCCAGATGGGGCAGGGGTAGAAGGGGCTAGCTATGAGAGGAAGGTGCTCGGTGGGCATCCAGTTGTAAATAAGGCTGGGAATAAATAGCTGAATATTAATTCATTTGAGTAATATTAAAACTGTTCAAGTAGAAAACAATTGCTTTCTTTTTCTGTTTGCCCAGAGATCTGACTGACTGCAACTTGGAAAGAAGACGGCCCTGCTGGACAGAGACCTCCCTCCTGCTTTGGGTGGGTCGACCAGTTTACATGTTTATTTCCACGTTTTGTCTTTTATGGATTGAATGGATGTGTCTCTCTCTTTTTTTTTTTTTTTTTTTTGGTTTTTCGAGACAGGGTTTCTCTGTGGCTTTGGAGCCTGTCCTGGAACTAGCACTGTAGACCAGGCTGGTCTCGAACTCACAGAGATCCGCCTACCTCTGCCTCCCGAGTACTGGGATTAAAGGCGTGCGCCACCATCGCCCGGCTCTCATTTTTTTTTCACGATTGCTTGCTTGCTTGCTTGCTTACTTACTTACTTACTTACTATCTGTTCAGCCCATCTCATTTACTTACTTCTTTAAAAAAAATGACCCA